>NC_081533.1:12164364-12371864 GCF_030273125.1 Centropristis striata
AGGTTTTTGCACTTTTTTTTCCTGGAGGTGCTGTAGCTGCGGGGAAACTTGGGGGAAAAAAGGGAATTTTGCACTTTTAGCGAAGGAAAACCTACTTTTTTTTAATCATAAGGAACAAACAACAGGATACCTCAGGAGTTTTCCTCTCTATCTCTGCAGGAACATTATGGGAATATTGGAGTGATTTTTTTTTTCCTTTGAGGCGGAGGGGGTTTGCCGGTTATTTTCCCACATACAGAGCGGAGCTGATCGCAGGGCAGAGGGGAGCTAAATGCGGCTGACTGGCAGCGACCCTGCACCGGGAACCATGAACAGCAACAGCGGGTCTGGTAACTTCCTGCTGGTCCCCATACCGGAGTATCCCCTGCTGGACTGTGTGCCCAACAAGACGGTGAAGATCGTGGTGCTGGGAGCGAGCAACGTCGGGAAAACAGGTACGGATGGTGGGAATTTTTTTTGGGAAGTTTATCCGTGCAACAGTTGCCTTGTAGGGATTAAAAATGGGGGAAAGAGTGGCTGGGATTTCACGCATCTCAATATTTTCGGTATAATAATTTCACATTAAACCACTCATCTTGTAGCTTGTTATTTTTATGAATATCTGTGAGTTATTTGTCTAATAATAGAGGAGGAATATCGAAATAAAGTAGGAAACGTTTGAAGTAAGTTACCAAACCTGAACGACAGGGGGCGACATTCCGCATTTGATGTGTGAGAGTTTTTAAATATTGCACTTTTAAAAATATTTGATTTATTTATAATATTATTTAAACTATTACATATATTTTTTTATTTATATTACATTTTTTTTAAATTATTTTTGTTATTTTTTATTTAATATAATCAGTGGTGGAATAAGTATTCAGAGCTTTTAATTAAGTAAAAAGCAAAGTCCTATATGTACACATATATATATATTATACAATTTTTACTGCATTTAAAACAATAATAATAATAATAATAATAATAATAATAATAATAATAATAATAACAACAACTATATTATAATATAATAATATAATTATTATCATCATCATTGTTGTTGTAGTTGTTTATTAATAATAATAATAATAATAATAATAATTAGGATTATAATAATCATATATAGAGTACTTTTCAAAACCAGTATAACAGTGTTTTGTAAAAGTGAGGACGTTAATTCCAGCTGTTTCATTGAAGATTTTCAAAAACATTTAACATTGAAGGTTTTCAGAATACATTAAATACTGTATATCATATGTCTGACTGGTGAAGAGTGAAGTATTTATAGTAAGTTAATGAATGTGTATTTCTAAGAACACATGCAGGTTAAAACATCATCACAGTCCAACTAAAAACAAATTCTGTTTCACTTAATGGTTAAAAAAAAAAAAAAAAACTAATTATAGTTGTATTTAAATTTTACGGCCTGTTTTCTCATTACAGTGAGTAAACAGGCCTTCTGAGCTTTTTTTATGGTCAGAAAATTAACCCTGATGATGTCATTGTGATGTCATCAGGGTTATGCCAGCTTGGGTCTCTGAGGTGAAACATTTATAGCGGAAAGTGTGAAATAAGAAAGACTTAACAGGGAGGGAAGGGTGGGCAGAGGCTGACTCGTGACACTGCTGCACATTGACTTGCGCATTGAAGACTCGGACTTGTGACTCAGACTTTAACTCTGGTATGGACTACTCAACTCAGACTCGACTTTGATTCTTCTTTGGTGACCCGGATTTCGACTTTGGCATTGAGGTGCATGATGACTCTGACTCGTGGCTCAGACTCAGGTAATAAGGACTAAAGTCAGACTCTTTCTTGGTGACTCGGACTTGAAGTGAGGTAGTGATGACTAGACTCGGACTTGAACTCGAACTCAGTTAATGATGACTTCATCACTGGAGACTCGTGACTTTGACTCAGATTTTAATTCAGGTATTGAAGACTCAACTCTGGCTCGTCTTAGGTGACTTGGACTTGGACTTAGACACTGGTGACTTGAGACTGACATGGACTCGAGAATTGGTGACTCGTCTACAACACTGGTATAGTTTGCTATACAAATATAGTCTGCAGCAAGAAAATTGATGCATGGATTTAATGAAGCAGGGATGGAGTACTCAAGTCCTGGACTCGGACTCGAGTCAGACACAAAGCCCGATTTTCAGGACCTGTGACTTGACTCAGACTCAGACTCAGACTCTGATGACTCGGATTTGACTTGTGCATTCTGTTGCATGATTCAGACTTGCACAATGATGACTCGACTGGAACTCTAAGTTGTGCATTCTGCCATATGAAGACTTGATTTGGAGTCTTCTTGGACTCGGAGTTGAGCAGTGTGTCGGGACTTCGACTTGGACTAGAACTCAGGTAATAATGACTCGACTTTAACTGTTCTTGGTCACTTAGACTTGAACACTGGGGACTCAGGATTTGGACTCAAACTCAGGTATTGATGACTCGACTCTGGTTCTCCTTTGGTGACTCGGACTTGGACTTTAAAACTGGGGACTCTGGATGTGGACTCAAACTCAGGTATTGTTAACTTGACTCGGACTCGAATGGCTCTTCTTTGGTGACTTGGACTTGGACTCAAAGCCTGATTTGAGAACTTGTGACTTGATTCAGACTCACACTCGGAAGACTCGGATTGGACTTATGCATTTTGGTGCACGATGACTCTGACATGCACAATGATGACTTGGACTCGAAAGCAGGTATTAATGACTTGGACGACAGACTTGGACTTGTGCATTCTACCCCATGATGACTTGACTCTTCTTGGTGACTCGGACTCAGAATTGAACAGTGTGTTGGGACTTGGACTTGGACTCAAACTCAGGTAATAATGACTCGACTCTTACTGTTCTCGGTCACTCAGACTTGAACACTGGGGACTCTGGATTTGGACTCGAACTCAGGTATTGATGAGTCAACTCACACTCGACTCTGGCTATTCTTTGGAGACTCGGACTTGGACTCAAAGCTTGATCTCAGGATTCATGACTTGACTCACATGCGTGCTCTGATGACTAGGATTGGACTTCTGCATTCTGGTGCACGATGACTCGTACTCGTATATAGGTATTAATGACTCGACTCAGACTCAGACTTGTGCATTCTGCCGCATGATGACTTGACCCGGACTCTTCTTGGTCACTCGGACTCAGAATTGAACTGAGGTATTGATGACTCGACTCACACTCGACTGGCTGTTCTTTGGTGGCTCAGACTTGAACATTGGGGACTCGGGATGTGGACTCAAACTCAGGTATTGATGACTCAACTTAGACTCGACTGGCTCTTCTTTGGAGTTTCGGACTTGGACTCAGAGCAGATTTCCAGGACTCGACTCTGACTCGACTCTGATGACTTGGACTACGACAGGCGGTATATGAGGAAAATAACTTGTTTGTTGGAACATTAAATCAGATAAACTTAATGAATAAAAGTATGAACCTGAAAATGAGAATAATAGCCTCTTCTACAATGGATCTGCACTCACAAAAGTCAGCAAGAGTTACAAAAAAAAAAGAGATCTTGTCCTGAATCCCAAAAAACAAGAGACAGATGAGATGAGATAATGATTTACAGTGCAGAGATGACGCATGAATTATTGCAACATCAGATTCTGAGTACTGCTGAATCATCGTCTAACTTCAGACTTTGGGCCGGTTTGTTCGGCTCATCTCTCTACTACGAAAAATTAAAAAAGATATGTCACAGAAAAGAGAAATTCCTGCAACACCTGCAAACGTTTAAGTGTTATATAGGTCAGTAGGTTGCAGCCGGGTGGTGCGTTTCTTTCCTAATACATCTATTTTACTCCAAGTAGTTTTGGATACAGATTTGATACTTAATGCACACTGTAGTGCAGACTTAGAAAAATGCTACAAACAATCTTTTTTGTGTGTGTTTATGTTTATTTAAATTTAAAAGCCATTTATGGATCAAATGCCCATTAAATGAACGTCTATATGTCAAATCTAAAAATAATAAAAATATATAAATAATAATAATAAATAAATAAAAAGATTAAAGATTAGATAATAATACTATAAAATAATTAAATATATATATATGATAAAAAAATATGATGACAGTAATAATAAGAATAATAATAAAAAAAATAAAAAAATGAAATATTAAATAATAATAGTGATAATAATATAAAAAATTAAATTAAAAGAACAAAAAATATGTGGTAATAATATATATAATATTTACAATACAATTGGCTACAATAAAAATTATATTGTTTACAAAAAAGAAATTTAAAAAACCCATTAAATTAAAAACAGAAGGTAAATATACTTTTTTCCACTATACTATAATAGTTTCTGTTATTAAAAAAACATAAGAAATAAGTATTACGTTTGCTATATAATCTTGACTGTGGTGTTGTTTGTCACTGCACTCCTTCATTTAATTCCTTGTTTCTTTTCAGCTCTGATCGTCAGGTTTCTGACCAAGAGGTTTATTGGCGATTATGAAGCAAATACTGGTGAGTTTCCACGACTTTTCTCTGTAATAATGGAAGCAGATACAAATGCACTTGCTGACTGATTTCTCTCTTCTACTATTGATCCACCCATTCATCCATCCTGTCTCTTTCATTGTCCCCAGGAGCGCTCTACTCCAGAAAGGTCACACTGGAGGGGGAGGAAGTGTCGCTTCAGATCCAGGACACTCCCTGCGTCGCTCTGCAGGTAACTGAGGGCGGCTGCAGCCATGTGGCCATCACAGAGGTTTTTATTATGTTTTATTATGAAAAGAACTAGGGATGGGCCTTTGGAAGAATCCTGCCAACTCGATCATCTATAATGTTAACGATCAATTAATCGATTAATCGCTGCATGCATACATGGGCAAAATAAAAGATATATGTAGTACTATGCAAAAGCCTGTTTTGATAACGGATGCTTTTATTTTGAAGGGAGGAAAAGAGACTTCCTTAGGTTAGTTTTCACACTAATCTTCATATTTAAATGTGTTAAAATAAGGTTTGGATAAAATTAAATCTAGTAATTCATGCTAGCATTAAGCTAGTTTTGCTCACCGTAAAAGATGTTTTCTACTGTAAATTTAAATGTAAAAATCAGCAAAAACTGTAATTTAGACTGAGTAGTGCCTTTATTTTGAGGGTGATTGTGTCCTTGTGACATTTTGGTATTTCTCCATTATTTTTTCATGAAAAAAAAAGGCGTGTTTTCTTACAGGTTAAAATTTTTTTGGACTATTCCTTGATTTACAGTAATTACAAGCGTCTACTGCGGTGATATTACATTTTTAATTTTCACCCTATTTCAATTGATGATGCAATTTGACAGTGTTTTACTGTAATTTCTACATACATTTTTTACAGTGCACTGTAAAAAAAAAATCTGTTTAATTTAGGGTAAAGTACCGGCAACTGTAGTTGCCCGAACTTCACTGTAAAAAATACAGTGAGTTTTTTTTACTATAAATTTAAATGTAAAAATCAGCAAAAACTATAATTTAGATGGAGGGGTCCCTTAATTTTTAGGGTGATTGTGTCCTTCTGACATTATGGTATTTCTCCATTAATTTTACATGAGTCAAGTCAAGTCAAGTCAAAGTTTATTTATAGAGCACATTTAAAAACAGCCTCAGTTGACCGAAGTCCTGTACAGTTATTAAAATACAATAAAATCATACACAAATATAGTCATAAATTAAACATAATAATAATAATAATAATAATTATTATTATTATTATTATTATTATAAAACAATAATAAAAAACTCAATTTAAAAACAGAGTTAGAGTTAAAAGGTAAATAAAAGAGTAAAAAGTAAAAAGCCAAGGATTCTTGCCTAGCTGGGACTGAACGCCAAGGAGAATAAAAAAGGTTTTTAATAAGGTTTTAAGTGCTCAACAGAATTTAAAAAGTAAAAAAAAAAGTTTAAAAAAAGTGTGTTTTTTACAGTTTAAAAGTTTTGCACTATTCCTTGATTTACGGTAATTAATATGGTCTACCACGGTGATATTAAACTTTTAATTTTACGGCCTATTTCTGATGCAATTTGACAGTGTTTTACTGTATTTTCTACAAACATTTTTTTTTACAGTGTAGACAGCTGTGACTTTTGCATTTACAGCAGGATTCAAAACATTTGCATCTATGCATAATAACTTAAAAAAACTCAAGGTTCTTGTTCAGTGCCTTATTTGCTTGATGTTATATCTTAAAGTTGAACCCACCGAAGACGGTTTTAAAAAACTGGCATCGTTATCTGAAAAGCTCCCCCAGGAATGTATTTGAAGTGAGAGGAAGTGACCTTCAGGACCGTCTCCTCCAGGATAATGAGCGCAACGTGCCACACGGCTCACCCTGCTCCCTAAAGCCAGCAGTGTGTTTACAAAACTTCATTTCCTGCAGCAGGGGGAAGATAACGCAGGGCGAGGAAGTCCCTCCTGGCAGCACGGAGTGTGATGGAGACCGGCTTCCAGAGATTAGACAGAAATAATTAGTGTGAGGAGGCAGAGAGGTCGAGAACCTACCGAGCTCCTGGAAGGATTTTTAAAACTGAAAACAAGCTCATCTTCACCTCTTGATTACAGAAAATATGTTTTTCTCTGGGCTAAAGAACTCAGAAACTGGTCGACCTGAAGTCTAATTGTTCCTGAGTTCAGCCGGGTGGTCCGCTGGGCTCGGGAGTCATAAGTTTAAACTGTCAACCAGCTGGTGTGAGTCTATGAACAGCTCAGCAATGTGCCTCTTCAGTAAAAATCACCACCTGCTCACTCACGGCTCAGCCCACCAGCCGCTTTGAAAAGTATGTTTTCTTAAAAAAAAACAAAAAAACACAGTTTATTGTGGAAAGAAAGTGTAAAAACAGACATTATCTTTGGAGTTTGGAACTTTCCCACAGTCCTTGAATAGACCATTGGTTAAAAAGTAACCAAAATGAAGCTTAAAATTGTGATATTTCTGAAAAAAAATATGTCAAGTGACAAATATTCACTGATAATCTGCTTACACAGAGCGGAGAGGAGAGGACAAGAAAGGCTGTAAAAAAAATAAATAATTCAATATGTATAGCATGTGGAGACACTGATTTATTTTTCCAATATTATTGATACTTGGGGGCACTTGGAAAACAGTTTATCATCAAAAGAAACTGTAAAAACAGTAACTAACAAAAACGAAGCTTAAAATTGTGATATTTCTGTCACAATCTCTTTATTCTACATGTCTCATATAAAATGTTGCGAAAAATAAAGTGTTTGTAATAACTAGATCCTGTTAAAAACATTAAATTCTGCTCCTCAGCGACACTGTGAAGCCATGATTGATTCTGCTGAGACGAACGGTCACGTGACAAATATTCACTGAAAATCTGTTTACACAGAGCTGAGAGGAGAGGACAGGAGAGGCTTGAAAAATGTAAATAGTTCAATATGTATAGCATGTGGAGACACAATTTATTTTTCCAATATTCATGACACTTGTGGGCACTTGGAAAATTGTTGTATATATAAATTCCATTTTATTTCAATTTGTAAAAAAATAATTTATCAGAGAAATTCAACTTGCGTTTTTTCTTTTTTATGATTTGTCATTATAACTGTGTTATTCTGCACAAAGACATGTTTGAGTTCTTCCCATTTCTAGCGCTAATGTGCTGATTCCATAGAGCTGCAGGACTTATAGATTTTATATTTATTTTATATATTGCAGTGAAATACAAGAACACAGTGAGTAAAGTGCAAAAAAAAGCGTAAAAAAAAAAAAAAAACGCCCTGAAAAAGCTTTGGGTCGTCTTTTTTCAAGTTTAGGCAACAAAACAACGTAATTGAGGTTGTAAAAACAGATTGTCTGGTCTGGTCTCATGTCTCCTCCCTAAAGGTCACACCACTCAAAGTAATCACAGGTTATTTTAAACCAGTTAAACTAATGATAGATAATTTTCCGCTGAGCACAATCTCTGCTATCAGTCTCCCGCTGCTGCTTTTACTCAAAGGAATGAGGAAGTGTTTTAAAATAGGAAGCCACTTCAGTCAGTTTCCATTATCAACAGTGGGAAGCTTTTAAAGCATTTAATTCACTTGATAAGAAACTGTTCAACTGTAGTCTATTGACAGATCATTTCATTTTTATTTAAAGTGCTTTATCAATGTAAAAACATCAAATATTTGTTGGCTGCAGAATCTGAAGTCTTTCTTTTCTCTCTTTGGACAAAGAGAAATTGCACAGTCTAAATATACTCCACTAGAGTAAAAGCCCTGAATTCAAAATGGTACTGCAGGTAAAATATGTTCATATTTTCACCAAAATGTCTCTGAAATGTCAAAGATATTATCTAAGAACAATACATGAGCAAATATACTTAGTTACTGTTAAATTTTTGTGCATTTTCACTAATTTCTGACATTTTATAGAGTGAATTATGGATGTATTATTAAGAAAATTAAACAAAAGGTTATCTAATGATGAAATTACATTTTTTTTAATTTTATGGTTATTTGTAATTTATTTCAGGATGATGCTGAAGGCCTGTACTGCCAGGAGCAGATCAACAGGTCAGATTGATTCCCCTAAATATTAATTAATCTAATAATAAAGTAATATCCTGTAATAATAACCGCACAATTACTGCACTTCCAGATCAATCTACTGGGCCGACGGCTACGTGCTGGTTTTCTCCATCACCGACCACAACAGCTACCGCACCATCCAGCCGCTGTACCAGCACGTCAGACGCATCCACCCCTCTGGAAATATCCCCGTTATACTGGTCAGTGTGTGACCAGCCAGTATATGGGGGCCACATTTAGAAAACACTAAAAAATGAATTACGAGATTAAAGTCGTTGTTATTATTATTATTATTATTATTATTATATGATTATACATATTTTCGACTTTATTCTCGTAATTAATTCAATATTTACGTCTTTATACTCATAATTAATTTAATATTTATGACTTTATTCTTGTGGTTATTAAATATTTTCGACTTTATATTCTCATAATTAATCAAATATTTTTGACTTTATTCTCGTAATTAATTCAATATTTTACAACTTTATTCTCACAACTAAGTAAATATTTTATGACTTTATTCTCGTAATTATTCAATATTTTTGACTTTATTCTCGTAATTAATTCAATATTTACAACTTTTTTCTCATTATTAATTCAATATTTCGCAACTTTTACTTTCATAATTAATTCAATATTTAGGACTTAATTCTTGTAATTAATTAAATATTTTCAACTTTATACTCATAATTAATTCATTATTTTCAACTTTATTCTCATAATGATTAAAATATTTACGACTATATTGTCGTCATTAACAAAATATTTTCGTCTTTATTCTCATAATAAATTAAATGCATACATCTTTATACTCATCAATTAAATATTTTTTACTTTATTCTCATAATTAATTAAATATTTATGACTTTATTCTTGTAATTATTAAATATTTTTGACTTTATTCTCGTAATTACTTCAGTATTTACGACTTAATTCTTGTAATTAATTCAATATTCACGACTTTATTCTGGTAATTAATTCAATATTTACGACTTTATTCTCATAATTAATTCAATATGTCACCACTTTACTCTCGTAATTATGTCAATATTTACAACTTAATTCTGGTAATTAATTCAATATTTACGACTTTATACTCATAATTAGTTAAATAATTTTGACTTTATTCTCGTAATTAATGAAATACATACGACTTTATTCTTTAATTATTTCAATATTTATGACTTTATACTCATAATTAGTTAAATAATTTGGACTTTATTCTCGTAATTAATGAAATACATACGACTTTATTCTTTAATTAATCCAACACTTACGATTGAAATCACATAATTAATTTTTTTCTTCTTCTAAATGTGGCCCTAATACTCCATTATAGTGTGTCCAAAAAAATCCAATAGACGTTAGACTGTTGAGTGAATTCTGTCAGACTGAGGGATTGTTTTAAACGTCAGGTTGTTTCTGCAAGTCTGGAACAGACAAAGTCACCTACTGACCCTAATCCTCGTTATCTAATCTGTCCCCTAATCTGTTTTCTGCTGCAGGTTGGCAACAAGAGCGACCTGCTCAGAGCTCGACAAGTGCCGGCAGACGAAGGCGAGACGTTAGCTGCTTCACTAGGTGGGGCCTCTTCTCTTTAGCTGTGTCATTTTGGTCTTTATTCACAATTTTCGGTAACGCTTTATATTAAGGTCCTTGTAATAACCATTAATTAACAAGTAATAAGGCCCTTGTAAGTCCTTACAAGATGCTTATTAACATTATTGTGTGTTTATAAGCTTATATAAGTGTTAATAATGGCATCACAAACACCCATGACCCACCCATTATGTCTTTGTCATGCCTTTATTCATCTTATTTTGTTTTCTTATTGATATTAAAATATACTTTATTGCTCATCTATTATAAGTTAACTATAAGTTAACTATGCTTTTTGCAACTACCGGATCTAAAGCGAGAACAATGCCTTATTACTTGTTAATTAATGGTTATTAAGGACCTTATGATAAAGCGTTATCCAATTTTCTTTTGATGATTTCTCCACAAACCACACAGCCTTTTTAATATAGGGAGACACTACAGGTGAACAGGGTTTTTTTTTTAAACTTATAAATATCACCATGAAACTTCCCCAGTTTGTTATTCACATTAAATCAATTTTTTTTTGCATTGCAAGTTTTCTTGAATTCTATGTTTAGATATGCAAATGAGGAGCAAACTCATTAAATATGTGCTATTTTGCAGATATATCCAGGACATAAATCTGAACATTGGATAGAGCAAATTTTAAAGTTATTATTTTATTTTGTTGATATATTTGAGTCAAAGTTTTGTTATAAAAGGAAAGCGGGATATCTCCTTTATATGATACTGCCAAAAATCCATAAAAAGTCAATTTTTCTCATGTTTTAAGAAATATGTTGTATAAATCAGGACATGAATGAAATATAGACCAAGGTTATAATAGTTTTGGATTTTTCATTAGTTTTAGTTTTAATTTCGTTGTGACTTTTTGTTTTCAAATTCAGTTAGTTTTGATTAGTTTTTAGAGTGAGTTTGCTTTTAATTGCTTTTTAATTAGTTTTTATATTTTGGAAAAGGCTTAGTTTTAGTTTAGTTTTTATTAGTTTTAGTGTTAGTTTTAGTTTTTTTGTAATGGGGTATTTGTTGGGTGCCAGATTTAAAGAGGTCATAATAAATGTTGCCTTTATTTCCTTTGTCTGATCCATCTCAGCCCCAAAAAGTTTATTAAGTCATAAAACCAGATACATTAAATTAATTTCATATCAACCAAAAAGGTTTACGTATGAAAAAAGTTGACTAAGGCGAAAACGAAGGACATTTTCACTATAATTTTAGTTAGTTTTAGTTAGTTTTGTAACTCTTGTTTTTATTTTTATTTCAATTGATATTTCAATTCTAGTTTTCGTTATTTTATTAACTATAATAACCTTGATATAGACAACCCCCTCTGTAAAAACCTTCAGAATATAGTGAGGAATTGAGGTTTGATGTTAAAGTTGAGATTTATGAGAAAAAAATTATTTTGAGAAAACGGCCTTTATAGGTTTTTATACATTACTAATGGAAATGACTATTTGAAGACAAAATATTGGATCTAATTCATAGCAACAACAATATAAAACATGTAAAACACATAATATTGTGCAGCAGAGTGGGAGCTTTCTAACGAAGCCTGTGGTGACGAAGATTAGACTTCATTCGAGGTACTACAGGCTGCAATAGAACGCTATCTTTCAGTGAATTTAGGCAAAATCTACAAAATATAGTAAAATATAGACCTTAGAAGGGTGTTAGGAGCTATTTTACTGCAAAACATTTACATTTTATTTACAGTTTTTACTAGAGTTTAGTTAATTTTCACAAAAAGGCTATTTCTATGGTCGTTTTACATCATATTCAACCTGTCTCACAGGAATCCGTGAAATAGCCACGGATTCGCTTAACTCAAAATCCGTGGAATATCCACGGAATCACTCAAATTTCCGTGAAACTGACACGGATTTCGCTACAATGCAAGTTAATGACAGTCATATCCCGTGGCTATTCCAACATACAAAGTGATTATGTACATTCACTGAGTGAATATTTAGAAAATAAAACATATATTTCTCGCTAGAAATGTGATCAAAATCCATTTTTATGCAGAAACAAAATATTGATTTTTTCACTAAAAATGAGAGAACTGTCCGCCATGTTTTTTGTTCTGACCACCGGGACCTTGAAAGTCACGTGAGTTGGAACAAACCAATAGGAAAAAATATCCATGGAATAGCCACGGGGTATGACTGTCATTAACTTGCATTGTAGCGAAATCCGTGTCAGTTTCACGGAAATTTGAGTTATTCCGTGGCTATTCCACGGATTTTGAGTTAAGCAAATCCGTGGCTATTTCACGGATTCCTGTGAGACCAGGTTCATCATATTGTAGTTTAATTGATTCTTCAAAGATCTCTTTCTGCTCTTTATTCAAAAGCATGACAGTCAAAAAAAGGTTGAAAATGTTTTGTTTCCCGTGCAGAAACTGTTTCCCACAGTAGCTAATTTGCAAAAGTTTTTGGTAGTTTCAAGCTGCACACACACGCACACACACACACACACACGCACACACACACGTCTGTGGCTCCTTCAGTGCATGTAAACTATGACCTGCATGCTGCCTAATGAACGAGGAATGTCGAGTGTTATCTGGAATATAAAACTGCCTCTGCTTACAGGAGGAGTTTACTTTGAGGCCTCGGCCAGAGAGAACCACGAGGGAGTCCACACCGCCTTCCTACATCTCTGTCAGGAGGTGGGACTTTTAATTGTCTATTTATTTATTTATTTCATTGTTAATCTGCCACTTTAGGAGAAAGGACAGCCCTGGTTTTGTCCTCAGAGCCTCTTCTTTCCCCTTCTTTCAGGACTTTATTGACTTTATGCCCAACACATTTTTCCTGTGGGAAGTATGTTTTCTATTTCCCACTGATGCCACCAAAATAAAACCATGTTCGTGCCATTGGTCAGAAGGAGGTCTACCAGCCCACAGCGCTCTCTTCTGTATATTTGTTTTTCTGGTGGAGCTTTTGCCCAGAGGCTCATTACATTTGAGTGTGTTTATACAGTCTGTTTCTTTTCTTTTCTGGTGCTTGAGAGAGCAGATTCTGTTTAACCTCAAGCATGCTTTGACTGATTAGATGCTTCAAAGCTGCAATAATCAATATTTTCTTATATATTTATTAACAAGAACAGGAATGTGCAGTTATTTTTTTTTGTTTTTTCTGGCAATGACTTCTTACCACTTAGGGTCATAGTTTTCAGAAAAAAAGAAAGCAAAAAAAGTCTGCTAAGCCACCTGAACACTAACTTCCTAACATCAAACAGAAGAAAGACAAAGCTGGTAAAAATAATTCAATACTTACAACTTTATTCTCGTAATTAATTAAATATTTTACGACTTTATTCTCGTAATTAATTAAATATTTTCGACTTTATTCTCGTAATATAATAATGGAAATGACTACTTGAAGACAAAATATTGGATCTTATTCATAGCAACAACAATATAAAACATGTAAAACACATAATATTGTGCAGCAGAGTGGGAGCTTTCTAACTATACATTTGATGACAAAATTTAGATATCATTCAAGGTACTACAGGCTGCAATAGAACGCTATCTTTTAGTGAATTTAGGCAAAATCTACAAAATATAGTAAAATATACACCTTAGAAGGCTGTTCGGAGCTTTTTTACTGCAATAAATTTAGTTTATTTACAATTTTCTAGTTAGATATATCGAGTATTAGATAGTATAAGAATATCATAAACTCAAGCTGCTCAAGTGGAGGAAACACTGTTGCAGGTCTGGGTTTTTTTCCCAGAGAGTCACTGCGGTCTCTGTGTTCCAGGTGATCCGGGCACTGGGAGGAGGGAACGGGGAGAAACGGAGAGGAGGCCTCCACTTAGCCAGACCCAAATCTCCCAACATGCAGGAGCTGAAGAGGAGGTTCAGGCAGGTCCTCTCCTCCAAAGTCAAGTCCTCCACCACTCTCTGATCGCAGGACGGGACCAAGAATATCACGGCAAAGATCGGAGCTTCCACGGAAATGAAAAGATTCTTCTTAAACGGAAGATAGCTGAAGATATCAACGAGTTTAAAGCTTCTGTGCTGATCAAAGCAATTGAGCGTTGGATAAAGACTGAATGGAGCTTTTGTTGCAAACGGAGCTCGTCAACATGACCTCTTCCTCTCTGGATGCTGCTCAAAGTGAACATGCCACAGACTGCTGAACAAACAGAAACTCGGCATGTTTACCATCGAGGACAGTGAGCGTGTCGGTAAAACGTCACTTTAAACTAAATGCACGCCTCAGTTTTCTTGAGGCTGGAGAATCTCTCTAAAAACATCAGGATAAAAGGGAATTTAATGCAACAAACTATTAAAAAGTGGGGGAAAACCCTGCTGTTTCTAATGATAAATCATACAGCACAGAGCCTCATTTTAACCTCAACCTTTTATTTTGGTTTTAATTAAGATTTCTCAACCATTAAATGATGCTCGAAAGACTGTTTTTTCCCCCATTTGGTTCAAGGCTGTTAAACCATGTGAGAACAAATTTCAACTTTGCTGAAACCAAATAAACAAAGATGCGAGTCTCTGTCCTCTCTGTTGCAGACTTATTAAGAAAATGATTCGCAACCAAAACAGAAATGACCCCAAAATGCAAGAGTTCAAGGCTTTTACACCGAGACAAATGCTGACATTTGGCAGCCGGAAGGGAAACCTGCTGTAACAAAACAAAGTAAAGAAAAACTCCTGATAATTATGGAAGTCAATGGCTGCCAATAATAAAAAATAAAAAAAGCATATCATAAGGAGTTTCAATTAAAGCACAATATATGAAAACACTGAAATGTAGAATTTCCAATTTTCTTTTTTACATTTTAAATCTAATTAGGGCCAGAGCACTAACAGTGCCAGGACCCTATTGGAATTCTTCCCCCAAATTAATTGCCGTTTTGGAGGCTTTATCATATTCAAAAACTCAGAATCCCAAACTTGGAACATACGGTGAAAATGTACGTATTTCATTGGTCTCACTAGTGCCCCCTAGAAAGTTTAAACGGAGCGGCACACTATGGGGAACATTCACTTAAACAAACAAAATTTGGTAGATATATGTAGTATCATGGGAAGACGCACCAAAAAGCCTCATGGACCAATACCCAAAACTCAATAGTAAGTCGGCCATCTTGGATTGAATAAAGCGTTTCCAACGCTTTTCACCATTTCCACGTTCCATACTTTAACAAACTACTCCTACATATGTAACGTGAACGACTTGGTAAGTAACATCCTAAGGCCTTTGGGACCAAAACTTATTAAAAGCTTTACCGATCGTCACACTATGCGGGCGTGGCATGGTGGCCAAATATGGCGTTTCGCCAAAAAAACACAAGATTGTTATAACTTTGCCATACTTTGTCCCATCTGATCCAAACTTCTCATGCTTCATTAGAGTCCAGTCTTGAACACTTCTACATAACAATAATTCATAAAGTCCCTCCCATTATGCTTTAACACGCCCCCTTAACTATTGAACAGTTTGTTGTAGAGACTGATTAGGTGTCAGTGTACTCAGCAGAGTGTACCCTGTTTAAAGGGTGATCGATGTCCCCGCCGCTTTTGATTAGACAAACTTGAAAACGGTGCTTAATTGTGTCCTTTAAGATCACTTCTAATGAAAATGAAAAAAGTTTTTATAATAACAAGATACTTTGTAACTCCAGAACATGATTTAAAAATGTCACATTTTGATGCCATTGTGACTGCAGCTAATTCAGCATACTTTTCATGGTTCTAATATGCCAAAATATAACATATAAGTATGAACTAACTCATTTTCATCCTGTCTTACAACATTGGATTCTGTTAAAGGGGGTTGATTTATATTCTTAATTTTGACAGCCATAGATTTCCATATAAAGCCTTTTATTCTGCTCCACCTTCTAGCAGGTGCAGTATGCTGTTATCAGCCCATTCAATGGCCGGTCGCTGAAAACTAAGCGGTTCCATTTCATAAAAAATGCCACAGTTTTCATTCAGTTTACACTACAAAACTACTTCTCTAAGTTTAGGTCAAAAAATGATAGAAGATTGTTAAAAAAGATTAAATGAATGCACACAACTGCCAGAAGTGAAGTAGTTACGAGGACATCGTCAGAACCAGAAGTTTTATAGTTACGTACAGAAGAATGTGACGCACGTAAGTTAAGTGACGTTACTTCAAATGTTTACTTTTGGTTTATATGGGGACAGAAATCGCATTCTCCTGGTTGAAAGTCCTGGATTTGTTTGACCCACCCAACTCCCTTCAAGAGCAACTTTTCGTGCATTATACTGAGTTTCCTCACTTCCCCCTTCGCCTTTACACTCCCTTACATCACTTTATCCATAATTCATAATGAGTAGAGTCACTAGAGGGTGCCACTAACCTAAAATATCTTCCAACTAAAACACTCTCTGAGAACACAAACAAAATTACAAGGACCAACTGGGTTTCCTTCCCCAGCTCCCAGGCAGCACTCAAGGGTTTTCACCAAACAGCCAACACTTCCACAACCGGCACAGCTCACAGCGCGACAATGGCCCACCAGCCTCGTCTGCTTCAGGCTTCAGTCTGTTTAACCCTTAATCAGCAATCGACCACAGGTGCGCCTGGAAACGCACAGCAACTGGGAGGAGCGGGAGGAGGACCCTTCAGGGAGCAAGAAAAGAAAAGAAAACACTAAACAACACAAGTTAATATAACAGCACATCAAACAGGCTTATAACAACCTACTGCACCTACTAGAAGGTGAAGCAGCCTCTACTGCTGATAAACACCCATTCAGTTATATGAAAACATGCAATTCGGTTGAGGTTGTTTGTACAAGTAGTTTATTACGATATATAGTTTTATTTGTTGGGTTGATACGGGCTGATAACAACCTACTGCACCTACTAGAAGAGTCACCTTTTTCAAAACCAACATGGCTCAGTTCAAAATTTTGTTTCAAAACAAAACTTCTCATCTCATTCTCAAATGCCCATCCCTAGGTGAAACATCCAAGGAGGATACTTTTCATAGGCAGTATATGTCCAAAATAACCAAATGATTGCACTGCATTTTATTTACATGACAGACAACATCCTAAGGTTATACCTCACTTTTTTCAGTTGCAGTCATTGATTTTACTTTTAAAACTACCCTTTTTAAAAACCTGACCATGTGATTTTGTATCCTCACCTTTAGGGGAGTTTTTGTTGCCTAAACATTATGACATTACGACCATTTCACAGCCGGTGACATGTAAACATGTTTAAAACTGTCACCTGTAAGACTGCAAAATTTGCACAAAGACTTGTCAGTTTGAACCAGTATAAACACCAGAGTCCATTAGTGTTTTGCTAAAGTTACAGGAGCTGTAGTTCAGTTTGTTCACCAAAATCTTGCAACACAGGACTTAAATGTGACTCACATTTACGAGCCTTAGATTGTCTGTAATTGTGACAACGTAAACTTTTCCGCTATAGCTCAGCCGAAAGAATCCAAACTCAAGGTGTGAAAGCTCTTTTAATGGCTTGCAGCAGGAGGAGTATTTCATGTCTATGTTGTTTTTTTCTTTTAAGGACAATGTTCTGAAGAGGCAGGGGCGGAATGACCAATAGGAAATTCTGTCAAAGTCCATAACGGCCGTCCCACAAACCCTCTCTGTGGCCTTTGTGGTTCATCAGGCAAAAAATCTAAGAGCAAAATGAACATCAAAACAACAGGGAAGCAACAGATGAGTGAGAGGTGCTTGTAAGTTGCAGGAGCAGATCACAAATATAATAAGCTAACCTAAATTTACCTCTCTCTCTCTCTCTCTCTACCTCCCTCTCTTTCTCTCTCTACCTCCCTCTCTCTCTCTACCTCCCTCTCTCTCTCTCTACTCTCTCTCTTTACCTCCCTCTCTCTCTCTACTCTCTCTCTCTACCTCCCTCTCTCTCTCTACTTCTCTCTCTCTACTTCTCTCTCTACCTCTCCCTCTCTCTACTTCTCTCTCTCTCTACTTCTATCTCTCTCTAATTCTCTCTCTCTCTACCTCTCTCTCTCTACTTCTCTCTCTACCTCTCTCTCTCTCTCTCTACCTCTCTCTCTCTCTCTACTTCTCTCTCTCTCTACCTCCCTCTCCCTACTTCTCTCTCTCTCTCTTCCTCACTCTCTCTCAATTCCCCCCCCCCCCCCCCCCCCTCTCCACCTCCCCCTCTCCCTCCCTCTCTCTCTTTTCACTCTTCAAAGAATTTTTGGGCGAGTCACAGCTTCTCAGTACAGAGCGGTGTTGCAGGAAATGCAGAGTTTACTGGCTGTTGTTATGGGTCAAAATCCCATTGATATTGATAAAATACACTCTGTGCTATCTGCAGAGATTTGGGAAGTGGTTCAAATATGTAAAAGGAAGTTGGGAAGCATGTTGGGTTTTTTTTATATGTGTGTGTTTTTTCCGCTGTTCTCATGACCTCTCCTCTCAAAATTCCCAGTAAAGACAAAATTCCTCGGCATCTGGAATTTCTTTCCCGGTCACTGAACCGCCACTCTGACCCACACACACACACAAACACACTTGAAAAATTGTCTGCTGACCCCATCTCGTGACCTTTGTTGCACTTTGCCCTTTAAAAGCAGCGGGGCTCCATCAAGAGTCTGGTAAAAAGGTCGAGATGAAGCCAGTCCTCAAACAAAAATCCTGAGCTGCTTTCTGATGGATGCCGAGATAGAAATACTGCACGTAAAAAAATATTTTTTTCTCCCATCATTTTCAGCCACTTTTAGTCAAATTTCCTCCTGTTTTCCTTCAAAACCCCGGCTTTACTTCCCACACACACACACACACCACCATGTTGCTCTTAAAGACCTCCTTCCTGTGTGCCACTGGATCAAGTGTTCCCGCGTTCTCAAGTGACTAAACGAGGATTTCCTCCCCTTTAATTTTATGAACAAGCCAGCAATAATCCGTTTTATGTGATGGATGAAGAGATAATGTGACATTTACGAGGCCACATTTAGGAAATTGAGCCTCCATTAAGTGTTCCCTTTTTCGGTAAGGAGAAAGAGAGCCTGAGTGCACTTCTGGGTTCAGTTTTCAAAAGGGATCAAATCAAACTGACACAAATGTTGTTACTAAATGTGCAGTTCTGCAGCAAAAGATGCTGTGCATCAAAAACATCAAACAGTGACAAAGAAAAGTCCATGCAGGTATTTAAACAAAAGCTTTTGGTCATAAAACTCATCTTAGAGCTCCAGTTACTCCGACAAAGAATAGAAGGATATATAATAAAACGGCAAAGTAAACAAACAATTTAAGCGTTTGGTCTTCTGAACCCTTATACACCTTAAGAGGTTCAATTTATTGATTAATTATGTCATTTTATTAGAGATTTACTTGACACACAGTGCTGAGCTGCATCTCAAATGAATGTTCAGATCCTCAGTTTTCTACTACGTGGCACTTATAGTTGACCTGCTATCTCCCCCTAAAACTCCACTGCTCACAACCCCAAAAATAGGTTTTTCTAACCTCTCCTAAAGTTTCATAAATATTTAAAGCTTAAAAACACACAAAGAGTGATAACTGTTTGCAGGTCAGGGGGTTGTAACTGTTATTTCAGCCCATTCTTTAGAAATAACACAACTTTAGACCTTTAAATTACGTTCAAAAATATGTGAAAATCCAATTTTGCATGCATATGATACAGCAATTCGCCCCCATGTTTATGCTTGGAGTTATTTGCGCCCTCTAGTGGCCATAGTTGTTATGAATTAAGCCGAAGCCGAGTGTGAAACACAAAAGTTACAGGTCAAACAGACCCAGGACTTTCAAAACCATGTGTTTCAAACATCACTGAACCATCGTGCATCACGTTGTCCTAGAAACTACTTTACTTCCAGCATTTACATGCGTTTATTTACTGTTTAAACTGTCTTTTATAATGCCTAACCAGGAGGTTTTGCCATTAACCTAGGTCAGTAGTTTTGTAGTATGAATTCACAGAAACTGCAGCCTTTTTTACAACCGTAAACTGTACGTGTATGCTATTTCTCGGAGCCGCAAAACGCTCATATGTGTCATTATCGGTGGTATTGACAAACGATCTATTCTGTCGTTGTGACATTAACATTAGCATTAACTGGGATGTTCATTTTGGCTAGCAAAAAAAACAAAAACTAAATGTATTTTACTAACCTCAGTGTCTGTTAGTCCAACCAAACGCTGAATAAGACATTTTAATGAACAAAACGTTCATTAAGTGAAAATACAGTGAAAGGGTCAGTTATCAAGTTATGGGACCAAATCGGTAAACATCCTTTTTATATCTATATAATGTTATATATAACTTTATTGACACGTTGCCGTGGATACGCATTGTTCTGCCTCTCTCCTGATGATGGCTCGTCTTGTTAGTGACCTGTCAATCAAAGGTAGCCACGCCCCAAATCATACGATTCTTTATCTTCTATTTTCTTCTAAATGGGGCCGTTATTTGAACTATTAACATGAAATTGTCTTGAAGAAGATTTTTTACTAGGGATTGAGACCATAGTGTTGTCCTAAAAAAAAATTTCTGAGGTAATAAATCAAGTGAGAAGTTTTCTCATTTTGCATTGAAATGAATGGACAGAAATGTTTTTGCAGCCAAACTTATCACCCCCTGCTGGAATTTTCGGTAGAATGCAGCTTAAGGCACTTCCTGTTTTCCCTCCCTGCTCAGACCCGGAGGTTGCCACCTGGTTTAAACTGTCTTTTATAACACCTTACCCTGAACTTTATTGCCCTAACCTTAAAGAAGTGGTTTTGTAGCATAAATTCTACAAAACTGCAGCCTTACAGTGTACCTAACTATGTCACGCAACTGATAGAGTTGTATTTTTAGAAAAGCTCCTGTGTGTATTATATGCATGCAAAATTGATAATTTGACATATGCATTGCACGTAATTTGAAAGTGTAAAGTCATGTTATTCGTATGCAGATTAGTGAGACCGGGTTGGTTATTCAGACATCGGCCTGTGCTTCAGTCAACTTTTTCTTTAAAAACACAATAGTTTCTAACATGCTTAAGACGTGGCAGACTGTCAACAGCAACCAAACATGTGGGCGTTCTGGTGACCACTCTGGGAAAGCACTTCATTAGCAACAGCAGTGTGGAGGACATAAACCAGCTGTGTGTGTGTCTGTGTGTGTGTTAATGCTTTATTCTGTTATCTGTAGGAGGCGGCAGGAAGTTGAAGTCCCGTCTGGGATGAAGTCATGACCTCAAACCCGGAGAGAGAGAGAGACAGAAAGGCAGATCTGAGGCTTTAGGAAGTGAAACAACACAAGAAATAAATAAAAAAAGAAGAGAGAATGAGTCACTGCGTCCCTGTATTAGAGGATCGACAGAAACAGGGAGGGAGAGGGATCACAGGAGTGTTGAAGTCAGACTGATAAAAATAAGACAGAAAAGCAACAGCAACAGGAGGATTATCAGTGTTTGTGCAGACGTAAAACAAATGAACGTGTCGGCTTTCAGCACAAGACGAGATAGCGGATAAGTTCGGCTCCACGACGCGATAATTCTGTTGTGATTGACAGCGAAATGCCGCCGTGAAAGGCCATGGCTGCTCTCTGAAGATAACGATCAACAGCATTCATGCTTGTTGATTCTAATCTGCATAGAAACACTGTTGTTTTATGTAAAAATAATATTTCCTCAGAAAATATTTCTCAGAGTTGCAGACTTCGAGCGCAATTATTAAAAATAATAGACAAATAAAAGGTTTAACATGAATTGCTTCATGACTTTATCTCATAGACTGTATATAAATAATGGACTTAGTCACCGTGACATTTTTACTGAACAAAATCTTGAAATAAAGTGAAAATACAGTGAAAGGGTCAAAGTTATGGGACCAAACCACCGTCATAATAAAAACGAAGAAGTAGTTATTCTACAAATGCTTTTTTAAATACATATATTTCATGTAAATTATCTGTATTTAATAGAAATTCTATATCTGAAAAATGGTTACTTATGGTTGTTTACTGGTATTTCATAGTACGTTTTTAGTTTTTTTTACTTTTTACTGTTTTCTTAAGATTTCTTTTTACAGTGTGCATATCATATATTCTGCATACACAGAACTTTTGCACACTTTTATGCACATTTTTGACAGTTTTATCGACTTTTGGTGTTTCCATTAAGCTTTTCTCATGCAGATCTTCAAAATGTAGAGAGAAATTAGTTGATGAAAACACAACTACTGACTTGCATACAAACAAACTTATTTCTGCATCCGGTGGAGTCGCCCCCTGCAGGTTATTGGATAGAATGCAGGTGCACCAACTGTTTTCTTTAACTTCTACTTAAATGTCTGGCAGCATAGAGTTAATGCATGGACAATAATCTGAGGTCTGTTGTCTCTATTTTTGGCTCCAAAACTCCCAACGGGCAACTCATTTAGCCTCCCATTTCCCCTTCTTCTCCCTCCCTACTTTCCCCTTCTCATGCAGCATTTCTTTTAAAGACTAGACAGGATATTCAAACCGAGGATTTAACAGACTAGCAGTGCCTTGCCTGTGGGCACTTTCCACACAGATTTTCATGCCTTGTTAAAGGATTTTGATGTGGTAATTCTGGTCGCAGTCCAAGTTCTCAGACTTAATCATCAGTTTATTATCTCCCCACTCTTCAACTTGGCTTGCGTCGTGTTTTCAAGATAAGCTAACGGTTTTTAAAACGCCCTGATTTATCACCACAGATTCTGGTGATGAAGCTATGATAAAACATTTTTTCTTCTTCTCATTTATTTGAATGCAACTTGGAAGCTTTAAAGAGGGCCATTAGCCCTTTAGCTTTTATAGAGAATTGGGGGTCGTGGGCAGTGGATTTTTAGGGGGAGATAGAAGTTGTGTATTTCTTCTGAAAGCTGAGAACATGAAGATGAATTTGAGATGCAGCTCAGCACTGTGTGTCAGGTTGTTCTGATGATAAATTTCTAATAAAAAAATAATTTAAAACTTAAGGTGTATTAATGTGTATAATGGTTTAGAATATTAATGTAGGGTTCATGAGTTCGACTCTGATATGATGTTTTCACAACCTTTTAGTGCCCTCAAAAGTACCAGATGACTTGGTACTTTCTTGGTCAAAACCATAGACTGTATAAATAATGGACGTAGTCACCGTGACGTCCCCGTTGGTTTGTGGCCCATTGGAAGCTAAGCGTTACACTCATCGCCATCTTGTTTCCGATACGGGGAGCAGACCATATTTGGACTGTGGAGGAGTGAGAGGGATCTGATCACTGACTACAGCCTCTCTACACCTCAACCTGACTGAGAGAAGCCGCTGCTAATTCATGTTAGCATTAACTGAAGCATGAACTGGGATGTTAGTTTTGGCAAAGAACAAAAAAAAATGTACGTTACTGACCTCAGAAAACTGAGCAGCGACTCCTTGGAGTGTCTGTTAGTCCAACCAAATGCTGAACAAGACATTTTTACTGAACAAAACATTCAAATAAACTGTCATTAAGTGAAAATATAGTGAAAAGGTCAAAGTTATGAGACCAAACAGCTAAACGTCCTTTTTTATATCTATATAACGTTATATAACTTTATTGACACGTTGCTGTGGATACGCATTGTTCTGCTTCTCTCCTGATGACAGCTCACCTTGTTAGTGACCTGTCAATCAAAGGTAGCCACGCCCCAAATCATATGATTCTTTATCTTCTATTTTCTTCTAAATGGGGCCATTATTTACACTATTAACATCAAATTGTCTGAGTTAATAAATCAAGTGAGAAGTTTTCTCATTTTGCATTGAAATGATTGGACAGAAATGTTTTTGCAGCCACACTTCGCGCCCCCTGCTGGAATTTTTGGTAGACTGCAGCTTAAGGCACTTCCTGGTTTGCCTCCCTGCTCAGACCCGGAGGTTGCCGCCTGGTCAAAACGCAGCTTCAGAGTCAAAGCCCTCTTTACCTCCTGTGAAGCTTTGGCGACCCCTATTCGGGGTTGGGCCCCCCAGGTTGGGAACCAGTAGCCTTTGTAGATGGAATAAATTGGCTGAATGAATCAACAGATCCGTTGGAGATTTAAAATTTTCAAGTAGTGTCAAAATTGAATTAAATGTTAACCTCAATATGGCACCGATTAACAAGAAAAATGGCACTCAATATCAAAAAAGTTGCTGACCGCTGCCATATAATGCCGTTTTAGAGGGGAGACCAGTCTCCCATTGATTTGGGTGGCACAGAAGAACCAGAACCAGGACTGAGGGAGACAGACCATCAGACCCTGCTGCAGTAAAATTAGAGGTTTTCTAAAGGTAGTCTGGTGCTCATGAAAACACTCCCAGTTTGTTGTAGTTAATCTCAATTCATCATATTAATGAAGCAAATACGGATATTAAACAAGTATGTTTATGCACCGATTGAGAGTATAATATGTTATTTAGGTTTCAAAGAGTTCCGGAACAAGATTACTTTGATGTTCTTTCTTTTCCCCCCAATAAC
The DNA here is from genome assembly GCF_030273125.1 of Centropristis striata. Taxonomy (NCBI): domain Eukaryota; kingdom Metazoa; phylum Chordata; class Actinopteri; order Perciformes; family Serranidae; genus Centropristis; species Centropristis striata. Next base: position 12,188,963 of record NC_081533.1, read on the forward strand.
CAGCTGATTTATAGATATAAATGTCATCTTCTGCAGCATGTTTCATGGTTAGATCATAAACATACCTTTACCCCTTTGAAGCTAAATTATCTTTAGCACAGACCTTTCAGATAGCTCTGTTTAGTTTATGATATATGTCAGCACTTTGCCTTTATGCTTCCATAACAGAAAAAGGTGGAGTGTTTCAGAGCAGCTCTTATGGGAGGAGAGAGACAAGTGAAAAAAAAAAAAGTTTTAGGGATCCTGTAGTTGCCATAACAAATAAACAGCAACCACAGCAACACTGTGTTTATGCTATTCAGCCACTTGTGCTGCTGCTGGACACTATCTGATGGAGTGATTTCGCTTTGGAAGAAAAAAGAAAAGTCACAAAATGGGGGGCAAAAACCTGCATGTGTGTATTAGAAAGAAACACAAACATTACGTCAACTCTCCAGCTCATCAGGGAGTTTACTGCCCTGGGCGTCGCCCGGCCTGGGCCAGAAGAATTCTTCAGCCTCCATTTATTCTCCACTTTGAGCGGTTAATTGTCACTAAAGAAGAGGACAGTGCTGTAATTTTTGTGTATTCGCTGGAGGAAAGACAGCTTAATATTAATCAGTTACTATTCGGGGTCCTTTTTTTGAGAATTGGTGGTTGTGGGCAGAGGATGTTTAGGGGGAGATAGCAGGTCAACAATAAATGCCACATAGAAGTGGTGACATCATCTGAAACTGTGAACCTGAAGATGCAGCTCAGCACTGTGTGTCAAGTTGTTCTGGTCAAAAATATCTAATAAAATTAACGTAATTATTTATTGAAACCTGTTATGGTGTATAAAGGGTCATAACATTAGTGTAGGCTTTCTGAAGTCCATTTCCATGTTCAACTATGTCCCATAAGTTGAACATGGGACATGGGAAGTTATTCATGAAACTAACTAACTAACTAAATTTGGGTGCATGTATGTAAAGAGGAGACTTGTCGGAACACAGAGAGCCTATTTTCATTCAGATAGCATGATGTCAGACATCACATGACCGCTTTGAAAAACGACAAAATAGCCTAACTTCTATATTCTGATTACACCCTCCGGAAGAAAAAAAGAACGTTGAGTTTGCCAGTGGGACCTCTGAATTATACCTGGTTAATAATATCAGTGGGTTGGATAACAATTCACCCAAACAAACAAAAAATGCTTTGTACATGGCTGCCAACGTATATAGTTTCCCCGTAAATTTTGACATTTTAACATGCATGTCAATGAGGATTGTCTCACTTTTGGAGCCAGCCTCAAGTGGTCAGTCAAGGAACTGCAGTTTTTGGGTATTCTATTTCTAATTCTATTATATTGGGTCTCCATGTGCTATTCATATCGAAATATTAGTATTTTTCCAGCCTCTCCTGTCCTCTCCTCTCAGCTCTGTGTAAACAGATTTTCAGTGAATATTTGTTACATGACCGTTTGTCTCAGCAGAATCAATCATGGCTTCACAGTGTCTCTAGTTATTACAAACTGACAGAATTATTAAAATTTTAAGCTTAATTAAAAACCTATGATCTGTACAAGGAGTGATGAAAAGTTCAAATTTCGACGATAATGCCTGTTTTTTTTTTTGTTTTGTTTTTTTCACAGTTTCTTAGATCTAAGATAAGCGTGTATTTTCGAAGATTTTTTTAAAGAAAACATACTTTTCAAAGGTTGGGAATCCTAACAGATTTTGCATCACACACATCAGGAGAATCTTATCAGATATTCTCTATAGCATAAAAAATAATGGCGTATCTCACAGTACAGAATATTATAAAGATTTCAACTTATACGGATGAGTAAACAGTTGGGAAGACTGATCAGTTTTTTCAAAAAATGCTAATAATTTGAATGCTTTTAGAGCAGAAATACACCATTACGATTAGTTTTAGTGTGTTTGGATTATGAATGGGCTAAAGAAGGGCTAATTTGTCTAAACCTAAGGAAAAAAGATAAATGAATGAATAAATTCAATGAAACTTGCTTCTTTTCACCTACTCCCTTTATTTGTTTTTTTTGTTTTTTAAATGCTAATAATAATAACAACATAATAACGGTACAACAGCAAGTATCGGTGTAGTTGCAGCTACAATTTCTTAATTTCTAGTAACTTCAATCTAACAACAATCACAATTTAATTCAAATTCACATCATATTTCCCTTTCAGTTGATCTTGAAAAGGTCTTGCTACAAAACTTTTTTTTAATTAAAATATTTAATGTTCATTTTCAACACAAGTACAACTATTGAGTTTCAGGACTGTTTTGAAACCAGCATGACAGTTCAGTTATACAGATACAGGTACATTTGTTTGACAAATATAATGATAACAACAAAAATACCTCATAAGAGCTTAATTTCAGAACTGATATCTAGACATTTACCATGGGTTTTTTTTTTTATAATAACAAAAACCCTTGGAAAAACATGGAAAATGTCTAGATATCAGCTCTTAAATTAAACTCTTATGAGCTATTTTTGTTGTTATCATTGTATTTGTCCAAACAAATGTACCTTTAGTTCTACCAGGCATTAAAATGAACAAGAAATTGAAGAAAAAGGGTGGTCTGATATTTTTTCCATGACTGTATAATTTAGTTAACAGCCCAAAAAATGTGTTTACATGTGCAGTACCACTTTTATTTATTATTTGTAAATAAAACCCTCTGAACCATTCTTTCTACTTATTTTTTTCATATGCTAATGATTGTGTTCCATTTAAAAAAAAAATCTAATAAAGTTGCATTAATCAGTGGATTAAATCAGCAGAAATAAAGTAATATATACCTCGTCTCTGTTGGGTCAATTGAAGATCAGCGTGATGACAATAACATCTTCTTTCACAGCAATGATAACTTCAAACACTTTTTTCCAGAAACACATATTAGAGGTTTAGAAATCTCCTTCCACTGGATCTCAAAACCTTCTTCCTACAAAGCTTATTTAAACTTCCGGTCACCAAAATATAAAGAAAACCCTCAAAACCCTTCTTTGATTATTTGTCTTCATTACACAAATCACTTCTAATATTATGATCTCCTCATTAATAATTTGCAGGAATCATTGGATTGAATCACCCACCAAAGACTCTGCAGATACCTTCAAACACTCTTTCCAAACCACTGACTCATTCCAAGCTGAAAGAATCACCTGAGAAAACAACCAGACAAAACATCATCATTAGTTATTATTTATCCTTTAACCCTCTGAACCCCAACAAGCCGTTTCAGGGCGTTTTTTTGTTTTGTTTGTTTTTTTATTGCTTTTTTGACATTCTACTCACTGTGGCCCCGAATTTCACTGCAATATATTAAATATATATAAAATCTATAAGTCCACCCCCCCCCTGGAATCAGCACAATCATGGCTAGAAGTGGGAACAACTCAAACATGTAATTTGTGCTGAATAACACAATATAATGACATAAATCATAAAAAAGAATAAATGTAAGTTTAATTTCTCTGATAAATTATTTTTTTTAAATGGACTTCATATATAAACACTTTTCCAAGTGACCACAAGTCATGAATGATGAAAAAAAAAACAATAAAGACAAAATTTCCAAAAAAGACACAAAATTTCCAAAAAAGACGTAAAATTACAAAAAAACACAAAATTACTGAAAAAAGTAAAATGAAAAAAAAAAGAAACAAAACTATTTACTCACTTACTAACTCAAGCATGTAATTTGTGCAGAATAACACTGTTATAATGACATAAATCATAAAAAAGGAAAAATACAAGTTTCATTTCTCTGATAAATTAGTTTTTAAAAATTGGAATAAGATAGAATTCATATAAACAACACTTGTGCCCACAAGTGTCATGAATATTGGAAAATAAAATTGTGTCTCCACATGCTATACATATTAAACTATTTACATTTTACAGCCTTTCCTGTCCTCTCCTCTCAGCTCTGTGTAAACAGATTTTCAGTGAATATTTTTCACGTGACCGTTCGTCTCAGCAGAATCAATCATGTCTTCACAGTGTCTATGAGGAGCAGAATTTAATGTTTTTAACAGGATCTAGTTATTACAAACTGACTGAAATCACAATTTTAAGCCTAAATTTGGTTACTTTTTCTCAAAGAAACTTTCACTTTTAATGTTTTTAACAGGATCTAGTCATTACAAACACATGTAGAATAAAGTGATTTTTGACAGAAATATCACAAGCTTAAGCTTCATTTTGACTGTTTTTACAGTTCCTTTTGATGATAAACGGTGTATCTTTGGTGAGCTTAAAGGTTAAATAGAGAGAAGGTTAAAAGTTTTAAAAAAAAATATCTAACAGTCTGATTGTAATTAACTTTAAACACATCTATGCTCCAGCGCCATCCAAAGGACAAACTTAACTAAAATGTTTTCTGGATTTATCTTCAGATTCCCAGCTTTCTGTCCCCCCAAAAAACAAATCATATAAAAAAAACTAATAACACCCATACATACCATATCATCTGTCAAAAGGGCAGCTGTCTAATTATCATCATTCCAGATCATGTTCATGAGGGCTGGGCTGTCAGATTCACGTGGTTTCTGTGCTTTACTTTGCCAGGCAGATCTCCGCTTCCTCTTAACACCACCGCAAGTCTGTGAGACGGAGAGGATGGTTAGACTTCATATTTAATGTCACTCATAATGTCCCTTTAGTTATATACAATATTTAATAGCATTATATTAAGATGCATATTTGTTTATTTCAAGTATGGCTGCACGATTATGGCCAAAATGATAGTCACGATTATTTTGATCAATATTGTAATCACGATTATTAAACAAGATTATTCATCATGTTAGGGAAAACATCTGTATTTTTATTGCACTACTTTTAAACAAACAATAGGAACAGTTTTTAGTGTCCGGTGCTTGTTGTAAACAAACAGAGATCGCTAAGTGAACACTTCCTGCAGCAGCAGCACATACACTGTACTGCTACAGAGCTAACTGTTAGCCTGTTAGCAATTTGCAAATTTGCAGACTGGACGCTAAGGGGTTAACATCCCCTCCGGCTCTGCAGCTGGGAGAGACTGCTGCAGGACGACTGTGCCGCTTCGACTCGTTTCTCGTTACTCTTCTTAGCTGTTAAGAAGAGTAAGAAGCAGTTTCCAATAACACCAGAAAAAATCACTGGATTTGTCGCCAGTCGCTTTTTTGAAAAACAGTCGCTAAGGGGGTCTGAAAAGTCGCTAAATATAGCTACAAAGTTGCTAAGTTGTCAACACTGCTTCGCCGGCTTTTACAAATGGTGCATGTGGTGTCGAGTATTACGTCAAATCCTGCTTAGCGTTCTATCCAATCAGCAACCAGGCTTTTTTCAGGGAAGAAATACAGCCCCGCCCCGTGATGGTTGGTGGACTACTGGTGTAGAAAGTGCTTGATTAGATATGCAGGACAGCCCACATTTTAAAATGGAAATATTGACAACGATCAGGTTAATTTTATCGTGGTGGCCAAAATCGTGATCACGAATAAAATTCGATTAATTGTGCAGCCCTAATTTCAAGACACACAAACTTTTCACCTGCAGAGGATCATGCGTGTGTTCCCGTCTGTGCATACGTGTGTTTCTCCAACTCGCTCTCCTCATTTAGTGCACATTTATAACTCGATTCACAGTTTTGGAAAGACATATTTTATTGATTAGTTTATATCGTCACTGACTTCTCACTGCTCTGTCCGGCTGTGGCTGCAAGTGATCAGAAAACTGCTTCAGTTACACAGTGAAGGCATTTACGACAACTGGCCAACTAAAATCAAACCTGACCTATGCTTTTGCAGGCCCCATTTGCAGCGCATCTGCATCCTGGTACCTCTTGCTTTTCATTTCAACAAACTGCTGGAACACATTTGTGTTTGTTTGCTGATTAAACACAAGTAGCAACCTCCGTGAGGCAAACCAGGAAGTGCCTTAAGCTCCATTCTACCGAAAACTCCAATAGGGGCCGATGACGGCTGCTGCAGAAGCATTTGGGTCCATCCATTTCAATACAAAATGAGAAAACTTCTCACTTGGTTTATCTCAGAAATTTTTTTAGGACAACACTATGGTCTCAATTGCTAGTAAAAAAATCTTCTTCAAGACAATTTGATGTTAATAGTGTAAATAATGGTTCAATTCAGAAGAAAATATAAGATAAAGAATCGTATGATTTGGGGCGTGGCCACCTTTGATTGACAGGTCACTAACAAGGCAAGCCGTCATCAGGAGAGAAGCAGAACAATGCATAACCACGGCAACATGTCAATAAAGTTTTGGGTTTTTTAAAAGGACTTTTACCGGTTTTGTCTTATAACTTGGTAGTTTATTTGGACGTTTTGTTCAGTAAAAATGTCTTGTTCAGCGTTTGGTTGGACTAACAGACACTCCAAGGAGTCACTGTTCATTTTTCTGAGGTAAGTAACAAACATTTTGTTTTTGTTTTCTGCTAGACAAAATGAACATCCCAGTTAATGCTCCACTTAATGCTAACATGAATTAGCAGCAGCTTCTCTCAGTCAGGTTGAGGTGTAGAGAGGCTGTAGTCAGTGATCAGATCCCTCTCGCTCCTCCACAGTCCAGATATGGTCTGCTCCCCGTATCGGAAACAAGATGGTGACGAGTGTAACACTGAACTCGATGCTTCCAACCAGCCACAAACCAACGGGTGACGTCACGGTGACTACATCCATTATTTATATACAGTCTGTGATTAAACAACTTGCCTGCAAACATTGGAATACAAAGCTCCATCATGCCTGAATTAATAACATCATCCAGAGGCACACAAAGCTAACTGAGTTCTACCAACTTCTCCAGGAACTGGATGGCTGCCAGTACAGCTCTGCTAGCGCTACTACAGTGGTACGAACCCTAAACAAACAGATTTTGCCGTGAATTAATTGCAAAAAAATGATCGAAAGTATGCAGAAAAAAACATAATATGATGCAGATTTAAAAGAAGTCTGAATTCATGCTTTGTCAGGTCTGTCTCCGCAAGACGACAAGCAAATACATTTTAAAATGTTCGTTTTTTTTTAACATAGTTCAGGACCCTCAGCGCACTTTTCTAGTTATTTCTGAGACGCTTTTTTAAAACGAGTTATTTAAGTTGAAAACTTGAAAATATTATACAAAACTAAGTTTTCTACACTTCTGCACAACCCAGTACATATATACATAAATTAGTGCATTAGTGATAATAATCATATAATATAAATAATTCTGTACTTATACATGACTTGTACTCATCATTTAGTATTTTTCTATTGTTTCATTACTTAAGTAAAGGAGTACTGTATTTCCTCCACTCCTGCTTACCGGAGCGCAGGACTGGCTCGATGTGGCGCACAGCTTCGTTTCGCAGTGCAGGTAGACATCGGGACTTCCCCCTATGAACTCGAACATGCCGAAAGAGAAAGAGTTGGACGTTCCCATACCATTTCCTATCACGTTCACCGTGTTGTCAGCAGGGTTTGGGCATCTGCTCAGAAACAGAAAATTGGACATGATGACAATAGCTGCAGCTAATTCCTACAGCCACCGGAAAAGTCACAGCGTTTCTTCTCACCCGTTTACGATAATGTCGTATTTCGGACTGCTATCGTGTGCTGGCAGGTTGGTTGCCCAGCAGGAGTCAGTGACCAATGCAACTAATTTGCCGCCCAGCTCCTTCGCCTTCAACTCTACCCAGATCCTCTGGTTCAGCCGGATCTTTGTATTCATTTTGACTGCGTTCAGGTGGCCAGGGTCGGTGTAGGCGTTCATTATCAGAGTGTAATTCCAAAATCCAGAAACAATCTTCTGCTCTATAGAGCTGGAGAGCATGCACACACAAACACATCAGCAACAACAACAACAACAACAACAACAACAACAAGCTGCACATTAGCAAAGCTCAGCCAGCCTCTAACTCACCCGTCTTTGATCTTGAAGGACATAGTCCTTACTTCTGGCGTTTTGTAGGAGCAGGAGAAGTCAAGAACGAATTGGGTTTCATGAGTGATGAGGCTCGTGGCGGAGACGTTCTTTTCCATGATGCTGTTTTCGAAGCTGGTGTAGTTTTTGTTCGTCTAGATTGTGACACAAACACAGACATGTATTCAGAAAACCTAATGAGTTCATTTAATCTTATTTTCTTAAGATCTCCATCTGGAGCTCGTAGTGAAGAACCTCGACACGCCACAAGCAGAGATCTTAAGCACTTTGACTCAGAAGAACGTACTTGAGGGCAGGAACAAATTTACTAAGTGGTCCTATTGTTTGGAACACTTGTTTGTAAAAGAACCAGAGGAGAGCACCCACCATGACCTTGGCTCCGCAGGTGTTAGTGGAGTCGAAGCTGAAAGTGATCATGTGGCTCTCGCTGTCGTAGTCACCTGTGCAGTTCTTGTCATTGAGGGTCAGGTGGGAGTGATGGATGCCATGGTCCTTCAGCAGACATCCCACCAGAGAAACAGTTGCAGAGTTCGCCTTGCAGATTGTCGGCCCGCCTGAACACCCAACAGAACAAACAAATAAAAATACCAACGCTTGAATATGGATTTACTGTATTTGTGGTTTAGATACTCAACATGTAAGAGTCAGTTTGCTCTGATAATGTCATAGCTCTCCACCGAAACCTATAATCGAAGAGAGCGATGCGTCTTCCAGATGTTTGCATAATTAACAATCAATCATGGCCAGGAGACCCTGCGCAAACTTCAGGTAGCATACAATGACTGTCTGAGGATACTACTGAAAAAGCCCAGGAGTAGCAGTGCTAGTAAGCTCTTTTGTGACTCAGGGCTAAGCACTTTACAGGCTCTCTTGAGGAACCTGATGTTTAAATTTATGTCTCGACTTGATGAGTCACAAAACTGTATTATAATGATGCTCACAAGCACCAAGGTGCAGCTCGGTCAGATATCAATCATATCTGTGGAAACATTGGTATGGATGCCTTTTAAAACTCTCATGAATAAGAATATGTCTGTATGTGTTTATGTATCTCTTGTTTTTTTCCTTTTTATGTTGTATGTCTTGCTATTGGGTCTAGAGCCTGTAATAAAGTCGATATAATCAATCAAATCAATTTGCATCTTTAAGCTTCAGGTTGTTGCCTTTGTTGCACTGTACCGAAAGTCTTTGGCTTGTACTTGGAGGCAAAAATGGCCCGACAGTGGCAGTGGTATGGGTACGGGACGCAGAACTCATGATCGCTGCAGTAGTTGTCCGGACAGGAGCCTTCAGGGGCAGCAGCTGGAGACAAGACACATTAGAGGATACATGACATGAACATAAAAAGGAGCTTTGTGATGGACAGAAGAAAGTCCTCCACTGGTCTGGAACAATAGAACATTTTCAATTCACGAGTATTTGTACTTGCTTTTCTATCCACCTTATTCTCTGGGGAGCTACCGTAGAAATGATTATTGAGAGGCTAAGTACTGTCCTTCAGGTGGACCATCATGGAAATTTACTTGGGAAAAAAGCAGACTGGTCTCCCATCAACAACGACCCCATAGCTCGTTTGTACAAGCAGTAAAAAATGACCCATATTTATGTTTTGGATGGTCCTCTCCCGCCCTCTAGGACTTTCCCCTAGGAAAGCCATGTTTTTACCTTTTTTTTTTACCATACAAAATCAATTTCTGTCGAACAAAATGCTCTATAAATCAGGGTATGAATGATATTTACACAAACCCCTCTGTAAAAACCTTCAGAATATAGTTAGGAATAAAACTGTTAAGTTTGGTGAATGTAAGTGGAGCTGAAGTTGAGATTTATGGGAAAAAACTAATTTTGAGAGAACAGCCTTTAAAGATTTCCTACATTTTTAATGGCAATTACTATTTTAAAACAAAATATTGAATCTAATTCGCAGCAACAACAATATAGAACATGTAAAACACATAATATTGTGCAGGAGAGTGGGAGCTTTCTAATGATGATGTGATGACGAGGTTTAGACTATGTTCACGGTACTACATGCTACAATAGAACGCTAACTTTTAGTGAATTTAGGTGAAAGCAAAACACAAAATATAATAAAATAAACACCTAAATGTTTGTTTAGGATGTTTTCTTTCCACTATTCTGAGGGGAAGACCTGTTTTTTTTTACTTTATGAGCTGCAGCATTAAACATGAAAGACAGTGCAAGATGTATTTAACCTAGGGTTGTCAAAAGTATCGATACTCAAAAAAGTATCGATACTAAAACATTGTATCCGGATACGATACTCATTTTCAAAAGTATCGAGTATCTGAAGCTTGTTATCATGTTTGCAGTTTCTTTTTGCACAACTGTTTTTTATTATAAATATTTAACCTGTGGTTCTGTTAAAAAAATAATTAAGTTATTATTATTATTATTATTTTTATTAATTTAAACAAAACACAACATAAGGCACCAATGGGCAAACACAGTAAAAAAAGAAAAAAAAAAGAAATAAAAAGAACAACAACAACAAAATGACAAAACCAACCTAAATAAATAAATAAAACAAGAATAATAAATAAGAACTTTAACACATTAAATAACATTAAAACTAAAACTAGACACAAACAAACATCAAACATAATTACCACATAAAACATACAGTATATCAGTTAACTTAATAACCTAAGAGAAAATATTCTGTCCTGTTAATTTTTACATGTTGCATTTTTCTTGTTAATAAAAATATTTCTGTTAAATTTTTGGGGTCTTTGTTTTTATCCTTGTGGTTTCGAAAATGGTATCGAGTATCGAATATTTTCTTGAGTATCGGTATCGAGTTGAAAATTTTAGCATCGTGACAAACCTAATTTAACCCAAAGTAACTCTCTGTGCGTCAATAATAAAAGGGATCTTACGGCAGTGGGTCGGTGACCTCCAGTTCTGCAGATTGACACTGGGAGCCAGCAGGCTGCAGGACTTGGCGTAAGCCTCAAAATGCTGGCAGCTGAAACCGTCCTTCGACGGGTAGACACACGTAGTGTTTATGCAGGCTTCGATGTAGCTCGATGGATTAATGTGCTCGTGGCAAGCAGAGAAGGGTGCCTGATTCATGAGCTGACAGCTGATCCGGCCGTGCAGAGAGGAAGATCAAGAGTAAATGACTTGTTTTCTGAAGAGCATTATGAGTGTTTAGATTCCAGAATTATTCCTGCAGTCATATAACGGTAAACAGTTAATGATGTAGGCAGTGGCGGTTCTAGACCAGTTTTACTGTGGGGGCCAAGCAGGGGCCAGTAGGGGCACTTTAAAAAATGGCAAAGATGATATTTAAGCATTCAAACCCTTAAAAAAATCGAATTTAAATATATTTGGAAGATACAAATACACTGATTAAAACAATGACACTTGCCAACAATAACAACTATTTTTGTATGACAATGACATTTCTAATTTTTGTGCACAATTACTTTCTTTTATTTTGAAAGATTTTATTGCACAATTAAACTATTATACAATATACACATTCTGGGTTAATTTTGTGTATGATGAGATATTGTTTGAACAGAAAATAGGTAAGAATTGTTCATCCCATAAAAATTGATCATTTTATTATTAATTTGACACAGGGGCCACAGCAGGGGCCAAGGGCTTCTTCACAGGGGCAGTGGCCCCTGTAGGCCCCTGTGTAGAACCGCCACTGGATGTAGAACTGGGCACATAATCAAATACATTTATATTACGATTTTTATATAATAAACATATAACAGTAATGGTCCGTGTAGGTGACGGGCAAAAGATTTTCAGTTTGGAATAAGAAAACCAAAATTGGAAAACGAGGTTAAGGAAAGAGAAAAAAAAGGACAATTTTTTTTGCTTTTATAATAGAAATGGGAAAAGGAAAAAATGACTATTTGTTCCATTTTTAACTGCTCATAAATGGAAATGGGGAGTTAAAATATGTTTGTGGAAAGCTATTTCTTGATTTTGCATTGATCACATTTTTTTAACGGACATGATACGGATACAGGCGAAGAGAGCGATTGATCGTGTGGAATGACAACTGCGAAAAATATCCGCAAGAAACCCGAAATTCTAAATGGAAATTGGGAAAACTCGTTTTCCAATTTTGTTTTGTCTTTTACAAGGCGGAAATCTGTTGGCCGTCACGTACACGGAACGATAATGGTGCCGTTTTTTTAATTCCACAATAATTCTCCCACTTAACTAGTGACTCAAATATGCTGAATATAGGCCTACATTAACCGAACATTTTATATGTTCGGGAGTTTTCAGTAGGATGTGGCAGCGCACTACAACATACAGTATTTTTGTTGTTTAATCATTTTAAAGTAGGTTTTTGAAGTGCACTTATCATTGTTGATTGTATTTATTTTTATACAATTTATCTACATGCATGTATATTATATATATCCTCTCATATTAAATGCATTTATCTAATTTTATATGTTTTTCAGTTTAATTATAACAAGTTCAGTGAAATCCACTGTCACTCAAATGTTTTTAAAGTTCAATCTAATTTTATATAGATATTTCCAAAGTCCTTGAGTAATTCTATGAAATAATCATGATCTCAGTTTTGACATTAAAAAAATCAGTCGTGATTATGATTTGTGCCATTTGATCGGATGATAATGATGTCAGTTCTTACCGTGCAGTTGAGTGGGCACAGTTGATTGTACTGTCTACAGCGTCAGAGTACCCATCCAGACAGCTAGGGAGTGACAAACAGTAGAGCGTGGCACGTTAAACCGGAAACGTTTACAGCTTTACTTGCATCAGTCTGTCCATTAGGTGAAGTCTTACCCAGGCGACGAAATTCTCATTTCAGGCATTGTGGTGGTAATTGTGGAATCAACGAGGTTGCCACACAAGCCCACAGACAGTTGTTTTTTTACTGGTTGATGTCAAGAAACAATTAAAAGAGAAACCAGTTAACTTTCAACCTTATAAGCACAGCTGTCATAATGAATAGAAGAACAGAAGTCCTGCCCTGAAGAATACCCAGATAGGATTCAGTTACCTACCTAACAAATGGACGGTGTTGCCATCAAAGAAGATTTCAACGCCCTCTTTAGGTAACTTGGCAGTAACGCCGGTTGCATCCGCAGACAAGTAAACACCATGAACTTCAAGTGCCGTGGCGTTGAGACTTAGTACCTTTTGACCAACCTGCAAAAAACAACCGATTAGTAAATAATAACAATAATACATTTCATTCATGGGCACCTTTCACGTCACTCAAGGTCACCTTACAAACACAGCAAAAAACATTAGATAAAAACTAGGGCCTGGACTTTTACGCGTTAATTAAGATTAATTGATTACACAAAAATGAACGCGTTAAAAAAATTGTGAAGTTATTTTTTCACCGCGGAACGTTTCTCACTGGATGAGTTTCAGGCGGACCGATTATACTAGAGCACCAACTAGCATTGATGAGTTCAGACAACAACAAACCACAGTGAACATGAAGGAAGAAGCTGATGAGACGCTTTGGTTGGCCCCGTGGATGATGGGACATTTAGTTACTAAAAACCAACGGATGGAAGCGTCGATAAGAGCATGGTTGTGTTGCTATGCAACAAGGAATTCACATATCACCGGAGCACATCCAGCCTCAAGTATCACCTCAATGCTAAACATATAGCAGCTAGCGGCTAGTGTGGTAGCTAGCGTGGACTATGTTTTACTTAAAGAACCAAAGTATTCTAGTTTACAGAAGGTCTACCTACCTATAGGCTACCTGAATTTATGAAATGAACTATATTTCTAAATATGCTATTGCTACACTTAATGGCAAAAATTGCACTGATCTGTTGGACTTGAACAAAAATAAACAATATTTTTGTTGCTTAAGCTTATGTATTCAGTCATTATTCAATGGTATACTAAAAATCCATGTGAAAAAAATTACTTCTCACTGTTCTCAGATCAAATATTTATATGCGATTAAAATGCGATTAATTTAGATTAATTAATTACAAAGCCTCTAATTAATTAGATTAATTGTTTTAATCAAGTCCGGGCCCTAATAAAAACAAGAACACAATCAGCTACATGAAAACAAACAACTACATAAAAACAACAAACAGAGCAGAAATGAGGATGGCAAGGTCAAACAGAAAAGGCTAATCTAAATAATCTAAACAAGTGAGTTTTGAGCTGTGATTTGAAGGTGGAGAGAGAGGGAATGTCACGGATGGTTTGTGGGAGAGAGTTCCAGAGCGCGGCTAAAAGCTCTGGACCCCATTGAAGAGAGGCGGGCAGGAGGAGTAGTGAGGAGCATGGAGGAGGAGGATCGGAGGGTCCTGGAGGGTGTGTAGGCGTGAAGGAGATCAGAAAGGTACGGAGGTACGAGGTGATGAAGAGCCTTGAAAGTGAGAAGAAGTATCTTGTAATCGGTGCGGTATTTAACCCTTTGATGCACAACATGGGTCTAAAGTGACCGGAATGAGTTTTTATTTTCTATATCTTTGCAATAAATTATTTTCATCATTCAGTAGTCCAGGTTTTCCTCAATTATTTTGTTTCTGATCATCATACATCCTAAATTTATGTTTTCCTTTATTCAATTTTGAATAAAAATCCTTTTTGTATCACTACAGTTCTAATACAGAACATGGGTCTAAAATGGGTCTGAGTGTTTCAATTACACATCTTTGAAATAAATATATTTTATCATTTATTATTCCATGTATTTAGTAAATATCTTGGAAGTTTTTTTTCCGCACAAATCATCCTCTTATCTTTTCCTTTCCTACTTTTTGAACAAGCACAGCTTTTGTACTTCTACTTCAAGTTTACACACATGGGTTAAAAATGACCGGCATGCATTTATAATAGAATTTGGCGGGGAAAATGTCTTTGTTTGGGAGTAGGAACATATTCACAGCTCAGCACAGCTCCCTTTACACATCTGGAACATGTAAGTCTTGTTTTTTTTTTTTTTTCAATTGTTCTAACCTTACCCTAACAAAATATTTGATAAGTGTGAAAGATAGCTGTACAAGTAATTAGTTAGATAGCTGTTGATACAGTTGAAGATGTGGAAATGAATGCAGGTCATTTTTGACCCATGTTGTGCATTAGAAGGGGTGTCAATATGTTGTGCATCAAAGGGTTAACAGGTAGCCAGTGCAGTTGTTGGAGGAGAGGAGTGATGTGATTTATGGAGGAGGTTCTGGTGATGATCCGGGCAGCTGAATTCAGGACCAGTTGGAGTTTATGCAGAAGCTTGAGAGGTAGACCAGAAAGGAGGGAAATGCAGAAATCTATATGGGAGGTAACCAGGGCGTTGACAAGGATGGCGGTACTGAGGCGGAGACGCTTGATGTTACGCAGGTGGAAATATGCTGATCGAGTGATATCGTTGATATGAGATTCAAATAAAAGACTGCTGTCGAGGATGACACCCAGGCTCTTTACTCGGGGGGAGGGAGGGACTATGGAGTTGTCAATTGTAATTAAGAGGTGGTCAGACTTGGCCAGAGTAGAAGACTTTCATATATGCTCTGCATGTGTGCCTATTTCCACATTTGTGATATTTATTGATAATCTTTTTACATGCACCTTAGCTGATATTTGTTCATCATGTTTTATATTAAATATATAATATAAATTGAGTCAAAAGTACAATCTCTGCTACTGAGATGTAGTCAAATAGAAGTAGCAGAAAATGTAAATGATGTCACTGAGTCCCACATCAGGCGGCTTTTGGCTAACATTCTATCAAAATTTCAGATTAACTGTTAATATAAATTATCTTTTTCTGTTTCCAATTGATTTAGTGGTGTTAAACTAAAGTCTAACGTATTATCTTTCAATCCGTATATCGTTTTAACCGTGTACGTTAGCCTCGGGTTTACCAGAGTCAGCAAGAGGACGCTAACGCCGGTGAATTAGCCGTGCGCTAATGGACACTTCTCGCTGTAAAACGATGGCCGCTGCTGATATTTTCTCAGGGGAAATTGGATTTTTCTGGGTAAACCAAATAAATATCATCGTTATCAACCATCGTTACCAACACGACTGGACCATTCTTCTGTCCTTCAAAATAAATTACAGTCCAGTGAAAATACAGACACACTTTTTAAGATCGTCGCAAAGTGTTGGCTTATGGTCTTTTCTGCTTTCATTGTAATTAGACATGTAAATCTCTGTACGTAAATGAAATTTCACACATAGGTTGTTAAATATGTATAAATCAATTCTACCTACACTGGTGGTGGCGATCTTATTCGAAAGCCACCACCACTGTATGGCAGATGTAGCAACTTACCCGAACTCTTCCAGCTTGTTCCAGGTAAAAGATTTCATTTGACGGAACCTGCGTAAACATTAAATGGTCCAAAAATGGCACGTCTCTGCGGCGTCGCTCCCGGAAAACCGCCGCCATCGCAAAATAAATCGAATTCAGCAGACGGTATCCACACCGATCAGTGACAGTGTGGACTCTGCTGAAAAAATCTATGACATTGGGTCCAGTCACAGTGCATAGGGCAGAGGGTAAGTGACACCTGAGGGAGATGGAAAGAGACGTTATGATTATTATTTTTATTATAGGTAGGTATTTATATTTTATTATTATTACTTCCAGTTCATATAAGTCTGAGGAAAATTAATACCCACTTGAAATGTAAAGGGTGTTAGAAATAATCTGTTATTCTGTCTCTGTTGTCTGTCTCTGTGTGACGAACGTCATGATCTATGCATGCGTAATTCACTATATGTGTGCATGCAGGATGCTTTGATACAATGATCATGTGCTAATATTGTTTTAAAACTATGATTACTCTAGATACATCAAAACGAAATACATTTATTCCATCTGCTTAAACTTAGTAAGATTCTATCATCACAAAAAGATATATTTTATGTTTTATATTTTATGTGGACATTGCAAAATCTGTGTCTCCAATCATATCTCTGCAAGTCATAACAAGGCAGAAGGTTGTGTTGAATGTTTTGGTAACAGGTCAGGTCATGGACATGGTGTGCTGAGCAGAAAGATAACTGTCTTCTCTGCTTGGTGACATGACGTGTCCACAATATAACAACAAATCAACGGTTCCAGAGGGACGCACCTTCTGGAAGAGATCAACCTACCTACATTCTTAGTAAAACCTCTGTTAGGATATAAAAACTGGGTTCAGGGAAAGTAGACTGGTCCAACCTCCATGAACTGACCAGCCTAATGTCATGTCAGGGATGCGTAGATTGAACCCAGAGACTCTGTAACTGCACATTTCTTGGCGTATTGTAATAAAATGTTAAACTGAGAACTCAGACGTCTCCTGCTCATCATTCCCCATCAAACGATTGGCGCAGAGAAATAGGCGAGGACTTTGTGTTGGAGTCAGATCATTTAATTTTAAAGGTTTCCTCAATGCATTTCTCAACAAGGGCTACCCAAAACGAACTCAGAACTTGCAACGTAAAAACTTTTTCAGGCATCTAATCACCAACCTGTTTAAAATCCTAATTAAGTTTGTTGAGCCATTATCAACCCATAAAACACAGATTTTTATACATTTAGTAAGAATTGTCAATATTCTCATATATACTCAAAAAAACATGTTGAAGTGTGCAGTACCCTTTAAATTAGTGATGTCTCGGTCGCGAACGAGCCGGTTGAAAGAGCCGGCTCTTTTAAGTGAACGATGGAAGCCGGCTCACGTCCGTCTTTTTTTTTACTTTTCTCATTAGAAAAAGTACCTGTGGGTACTGAGACACCTAAAACTGTTGGGTGCTGCTGTTTGGCACCTTGTATTATATGTCTTTTTTATTATGTTGTTTATTATTTTTACTCTATACCAAAAATATTTTGGGTTTTTTTTTGTCCAGATGTCAGTAGTTGGCATTAACAAAACACATTTACTTGATTGCTGCTTTTAATTTATATTTTTTCAGTACTTTACTTGTTTTGTTAGGTGTGTGTGTTTGAATAAAAAAAATTAAAATGTTGATAGCTGTCCTTTTTAAATTTCTATGCTGAGGTTTTTATAGGTATTTTCTGTCTGCTTTGTGTAGCAGAGTACTTCTTCAAGCGAGTTTCATTTAATTTCTGTAAATACAATTGACTACAGCAATTTATTGAAATTTAATTGATATATGTGTTCAATTACAAATCACAAGTCAAAATAGCGCTAAATTTGGTTGAATTATAAAAGGTATAAATGGTCAAATGAAGAGCCATTTGGGAGCCGAAAGAGCCGGCTCTTCTTGGTGAGCTGAGCCAAATGATCCGGCTCACTAAAGGAGACCAAATTCCCATCATTACTTTAAATCAGTCAGTCAAACTTATATTCAAACATTCTTCCAAATATAAAGCAAACATATTTACATGTTGTTTCCGAGGCACTCCTCATATAGTTGACATGTACTTTCTGACGAGGTGGTTGTATTTGCGTTACATTTGACCTTGGTGCAGTTTTCCCGGTGGATTATTTCTGAATAAGTTGGAAGAACCTCCCCTGGGTGGTGACAGAAGGTTTGTTTAATGAGTTTAATTAATATTCTTCACCAAAATGTAAGAATGAGGAATAACATCCCTTCTTCACGAATCATTGGATTTACCTACCCAACGCTCTGCATCCAGATATGTCCCAAAAAAAGCCATCACTGATATTAGTAGGCAAGAATGGTTTCACAGCTGTATTTGCAACCCATGCTTCCATTTTCTAGGAAAGGAAGGATTAGACAAAAATTCAGGTTAATACTGCAATACTCAGTACCCTGTCAATTAAATCTTTAAGTGACTGTATTGAATGTAGTACTCCCACTTTCAACCTTGTGATTATGATTTTTGCTACAATCTATAACTCTAAGGAGCTGAAATAACAAACGATATGCCTGAAACCAGTTGCCATAATAATAGTCTAAATAGTCTAATAGTCTAAAATTCAGCTTCGATGTGTTAAAATCACAAAAGGGGTAAATGTTTATTGTATTATCTATAATTTAATTGCAACTCGTCTATTGTTGTGCAGTGACTAAAATTCACCTAGATATTATAATTTTTATTATTATATTTTAAATATAAAATAATAAAGAAATATGTTATCTTATATTTAAAATTACATTTTGATGTATAAAAATCCCAAATTTGGGAAATGTTCATTGCTGATATCTGTTACTTAATTACAACTAGTCAATTTTTGCCAATCGACTTCCATTCAAACTCAGTTATACATTTTTAAAATTCAAATTTGATGTGTAATAATAGCAAATTGGGGAAATGCTAGTTGATATCTGTAACTTAATTACAACTAGGTATCTTTAGCTGTAATATAACTGGTCAATTTCTACCAATGACTTCTATTCAAACTGAGTTACAGATATATCAAACACATTGTTGACTCATTGTTGATGTGTAAAAACCCAAACTAGTGGAAATGTTTATTAACCCTGGAAATCTGTAAGTTTATTACAGCTAGTCCATTTTTACCATTGACCTCTATTCAAACTGAGTTAACTTGCCATAAAGATGAGGAGACAATTTGCCATAATAATACTCTCAGGCTTATCTCTAAGACTAAACTTATGTCACACATATACTTACAGTTGTCGAGAGATAAGGAGGATAAAGTCTGACAGCTGCAAGTACACCAAATGGATATAATCCCAATTTCCACTGAAAGCAAAAACAGACAAGGAACAGAAAATATTAGGAATTTGCTTTCAGAATATATATAACACGAATATATATACACGATAATTCTACTCCTTAAAGAATTGTCACTAGCACTTATTGATGCACTAATAGCTCTTTTTGCTCTATACCTTCATTGTTTGCTTTTATTCTTCCTGTAAGTCGCTTTGGATAAAAGCGTCTGCTAAATGACTAAATAAATAAATAAATATATATATATATAACTGATAATGACTCACCATTATATCACCTTCATCCTCACCAAAACCCAGCGCAACAGAGCAATCTGATGATGATGTCATGATGCGTGGCAAAACTTCTGGTTCAAATTTCTCTTTGTCTTGCGTCACATTTGCCGCTATGAATTTTGTTATATTTCCATTCAGTAGCAAAAGACAATCTTGTGCAGTGTCATTTGCATTATTTTTGAAACAAAGTGCAATGGTTGAATCTTGTTTGAAGAACACCTGCATAAACAAAGACACACATTCATAACATTAATTAATTATTAATACATTTAAAAATGTATAAATATTCAGACTTTTCAACATGGTTTATTTCTACTCACATCTATCATTGAGAACGGGCGTCCAAAGAAGTGGATGGTACAGTTGCTGATGTCAACCGTATGGTTTCTTTCTTCACCAGCAATTGGTGTAGACTGGATGTCACCAAGATGAGCAGCAACTACAGCATGAATTTAAGGGTAAAATAAATATTATACAGTAATCTTTAATCGTGTTCATTCCCAATTCACACATTTGACTTTAAATGACATTTATAAACACAATGAATTCTCTGCGTGAAAGATTTAATCAATCGTTTAAATAAATATCAGGACCATAGAATATATTTTTCCTTCAGTATGAATTACTGCAGGAGTTGGCTTCAATCTAAGGGCATTAATTCATACAATTAACCCTTTGATGCACAGTATATGGACACCCCTTCTAATACACAACATGGGTCAAAAATTATATTTCTCACACTGTAAAAAAAAACCTGTTGTTTTTACGGTAAAAATCGGCAGCTGTGGTTGTCAGAACTTTACCGTAATAAATACGGTGCAACTTTTATTAAAATTACGGTAAAAAATCTTTTTTACCGTATAAATAAAAAGTTTTTCTATCAAAAGAAATGCTGTTTTGCCATATAACTGACAAGAAAATTCTTTATAAATGCTTCATAAATTAAAGATTTTACCATTAAATATTGCAGTATATTTGTGAGATATGTGTTTAGTACATTAAAGAGTGAGAAAAAGTATTTTTTTACAAAAGATAAATGCAAAAATTACAGTGATGGCTTGCATATATATTACAGTATAATTTGTTTAAAAAAACACGGTGCCAGTGTATTTTACAGTGGAGTAATGTTATTGTTTTGTTTTTTCTGTAAAAAATACTGTTTTGGCTGATAGAAACATTTACGGTGTTTCATTGTTACTGAAACGGAATTAACCCATTTATCATTTTACGGTCCTTTACTGTCATGGTTTAGCATTTTTTTCCACCGTAAAAACTACAGACATTTTTTTACAGTGCATGTTATTTCATGCTGGCTGTGTGTTTCTTTGCTCTATCTTTTTTAATCAATTTATTTTATGATTGAATAGTCCAAGTGTTATTTGAATATCTTTTTTTATTACAACAGATCATTCTATCCATTTTTCCCTTCATACTTTATGAAGAAAAATATTTTTTGTGTTATAACATCAAGTTTACACACATTTGATTTAAAATTAAATTACCTAATACTATAATAATAATAATAATAATAATAATAATAATAATAATAATTTGTACTGCACTTTTACTGAATACCTGGACTAATAAATGATAAAATACATTTATTTCAAAGATGTATAATAGAAACACTTAGCCATACATGAAATAACATTGAAAATGGATATGGGCCATTTTTGACCAATGTTGTGCATTAGGAGTGTAGTGATACAAAAAGGGTTTTTATTCAAAAAGTAAGAAATGAAAACAAAAAATTGGGATGTATAATGATCAAAAACAAGTTTATTGAGGAAAACCTGGAATACTGAATGGTGAAATTAATTTATTGCAAAGATATCGAAAAATAAAAACTCAGTCGGATCACTTTAGACCCATGTTGTGCATAAAAAGGGTTAAGTACTTATGGTGGTTAAAAGGTATTCATTTGTTATGATTTCATGGATGAGCACATGTTTTTAACTTGCTCTGGGAAAGTCCATTTAACATTTAATCAGTAGCAGTAATAGCAATTATCAACATTTACATTTTGACTACTTTGAATTCCAAACCTACATATTCATGATGTAATTTTCATTGTAGAGAGTCTAACACAACACAGTTCCCTCCAGTAAAAATGTTCATCCCTCGAAACAAAACAAAAAAATCTTAGCAGTGGAAATGTTCTTTTTCGATATCTGTAATTTAATAACAACTTGTCCATTTTGACAGTTGACTTGTACTCAAATTCAGTTAAACATATCTATAAATCAGTTTAGATTTGTAAAAATCCCAAGTAGTGGAAATGTTTCTTGTTGATATCTGTAACTTAATTACAACCAGTCAACTTTTACCATTGACATCTCTTGAAACTGAGTGTCAAAATATTGACATATTGATATTGTATATGAATATTGACTCTGTATCCAATGTAAATGTGACTAGTTATAATCCAATTCATATAATATTTATTAAATTTTTCTTATCTATATAATTTTATTTATCGACATAAATATTTTAGTTTCCACTTGGAAATGTCAATTGTTGATACCAACAATTAATTTTGTACAATATCTGCTGTCAAGTTTACCATTGACTTCTATTCAAGTGGAAATGTTATTATTGATATCTGTAACTTTGTCAAAACAAGTCAATCTAAGCCATCAACATCTAGTCAAAATTCAGTTACAGATATCTAACATTACATTTTGATGTGTAAAAACACTAAGTTGGGGAAATGTGTATTATAGATATCTTTAACTTAATAAGAACTACTCAACTTTTACCATTGACTTCTATTCAAACTGAGTTACACATATATGAAATTCATTTTTGATGTGTAAAAACCCAAACTAGTGGAAATGTGTATTATAGATACCTGTAACTTAAAAAGAACTAGTAAACTTTTACCATTGACATCCATTGAAACTGAGGGTCAGAATATAGACTATGTATCCAATGTAAATGTGAGTAGTTATAACTCAATTCATATCATATTTATTAAATTTTTCTTATCTAAATTGTTTTATTTATTGACATACATAATTTAGTTTCCACTTGTGGAAATGTCAATTGTTGATACCAACAATTAATTTAGTACAATATCCGCTAATTAAGTGAAATTAGTCAAGTTCACCATTGACTTCTATTCAAACTGAGTTACAGATGTGCAAAATTCAATGTTGATCTGTAAACATCCCAAGATGTGGAAATGTTAATTATTGATATCTGTAACTTTGTCAAAACAAGTTAATTTAAACCATCAACATCTAGTCAAAATTCAGTTACAGATATCTAAAATTACATTTTGATGTGTAAAATACTTAGTTGGGGAAAGGTTTGTTGTTGATATCTGTAACGCTATTACAACTAATCTAATTTTTTACCATTGACTTCTATTCAGACTGAGTTACATATTTATGAAATTCAGTTTTCATGTGTAAAAACCCAAACTAGTGGAAATGTGTATTATAGATATCTGTAACTTAATAAGAACTACTCAACTTTTACCATTGACTTCTATTCATACTGAGTTACATATATATGAAATTCATTTTTATGTGTAATAACCCAAACTAGTGGAAATTTGTATTATAGATATCTGTAACTTACTAAGAACTACTCAACTTTTACCACTGACTTCTATTCATACTGAGTTTTACATGTCAAAATATAATTTCTACTAGTGAAAACTAAATCACAACTAGTCAGTGCAACTGGTTAAATGTCAAATGACTTGTATTGCTATGTATTGCCCAATGAAAATCTGCCATCACTGTGGGGGCATCTCACTTTAAAACCCATGCAGTGACAGTGAAAACTTTTTTTTATTTATTTATTTTTATTTTAAAAGGCTGCTTACCTGCCAGCAGGAGGAGCAATGCACCTGGCTTCGCCATGATGGAGCCCCGGCAGTAAACTGTCGGAGAGTTGAGAGAGATAAAGTTTACATGGTGAGTCGCAAAATATGTAAATCCTAACTTTCTGTCTCCTCCACAGACGTCAAAGCTCTTGTTTATTAGCAGTCAAGCTGTCACTCAAATCCAGGCTGGTACAAACAGGTCTAACATCTTTCAGCAGGTTTTCAGCATGTCACTGAATACATATAATCAACTAATGTGCTTAACTATACTTTTGAGGTACCTCTAAAGCTACATAAAGTAGAAACACTCAAGTAAACTACTTCAACTCTACTACTTTTAGAGGCAAACGTTATATTTTTTACTAGTTTAGTTACTTTAAAAAATGTTAAATAATATCACATTTTTTTTTGTATATTAAGGAGTTAAAATAAGCCCTACCTTGGCTTCTTATATAAATGCATAAAAAAATATAATCCAATAATTGGAATATAAATTCCACTATTCCTCTGTGTTACGTGCCAGAGGACTGTTTGTGTGTGTGTTTCTGCCCCCCCTCCTTTCTGTGTCCTTCCCAGGTGCTAATTATCTGATTGGGATCCACCTGAAGAGCTGGTTTCCACCTGTGGAGCTGGCCAATCTCTTGTTGTGTCTCTGTCTTTGAGACTGGTGTTTCGTGTGCTTTGACATTTAACCCTTTATCGGGCAAAGAACTATATTTGGTAGTTAGAGTCAGGTAATATTTCGAGAAAAAAGTTGCAAATTTACTAGATTAAAGTGGCAAACCTACAAGAAAAAAAGTCGCAGATTTAAGAGATTTAAAGTGGCAAATCTGCGCGGAAAAAAAGTAGCAGATTTACGAGAAAAAAGTGGGAAAAAAGCAACTTTTTTCTCCCAGATTCACCACTTTAAATCTCATAAATCTACAAAAAATTTTCTCGTAGATTTGCCACTTTAATCTCGTAAACTTTTTTCTCAAAATATTATTTTCGTATGTTTTTTTTACACATTCTGGCAGTATGTAATATCCTCCAATATTCTCTACGGTTGAAAGTTGCAAGTATTTCAATCAGTGCCCTATTAAGGGTTAAAGTGGTGAATCTGGGAGAAAAAAGTTGCTTTTTTTCCATTAAATCTGCACCTTTTTTCGCACAGATTTGCCACTTTAAATCTCTTAAATCTGCGACTTTTTTTCTTGTAGATTTGCCACTTTAATCTAGTAAATTTGCAACTTTTTTCTTGAAATATTACCTGAACTTACCAAATATAGTTCTTTGCCTGATAAAGGGTTAAATTCGACTGGTTTAGTGCTATTTTGTGGTGGTGAGGTTAGGACTAGGTAAATTGGGGGTACCCTGTACATTTTGCAATCACGTAGATTATTTTCTGTTACTCCATTAGGTTTATTGGTTGTGCCACCCCTGTATTGTTTTGAAAAGCCTTTGTTGTAGAGAAGTTAGTTTGGCCTTTTGTTTGTTTGTTTTTCTTCACAGCTAGTTTAGATAGGCCTTCTTTTGTTATATTTGTTTCAACTTTCTTTTGGCACAATCACTTGTCCCATCCTCCCCCACCTTAGTGTGTCTTTCTTTTGTTGTTCGTAAAATAAATCATAATTGTTCACATCACTTTTGACTTTGTTTGATTTTCTGATTGTCATGTTATTGTCTGCTGGCTGGGTTTTGTCAGTGGACGTAACACTCTGCTAAAATAAGCATAATAAGTGTTAAATAACAAAAAAATCAAATACTTTATATGCTTTGTATTTTCCTCAACAACTTATTTTTGAGGGGGGGAAAGCAAAAACAAACTAAATAATATTATTATTATATAAAAATAGTAAACATTTTTCTTTGTCATAGTCAATTTGTAATTTTTAAAATTGTTATTCACAAACTTTAACAACTTGCAATAATTTATCCCTTAATACTCGCCTTGTAAACAAATAAATCCTAGAATAATAGGAGGTATAACTTTCTTTTTTCTAAAATAGATATATTTGTGTTTTGCTTTATATGAGTGGTATAATTCTCATTCATTCTTATCATATACACATTATATTATTATTTATTATATTTTTAAACATCATCTATACATACGTTTTTCATTAGTACTCTACCGGATTGTATGCACATATGCACGCATTTTGGCTTTGAATTGTATTTGAATCCTCCTTTAAATAAACAAATTGCACACATTTTTGCAGAAATCTCCATAATGTGAAAAGTTTTTTAAACCAAATCACAGCATGCATTTTTATATGGTGTTCCTCAAGGTCTTGGTGTGGTATTTTGGTAGGATTTTCGACCATTTTTTACAATTCTCGAGTGGTAAAAATTGGTTACATATTGTACTAAATCTGTGTAATAAATGAAATCGACACATAAATTGCTGCAACAACTTTTTAGATATTATGAGCATTGAAATAACCATTACATTCTTCCAATATAATGTTGTAAACCCTGATACACACTTAACTTCTAACATGTAAACCAAAAAAAAAAGTTACATTAAATTACAGATTTATATCCACAAAACTTGACACATAGTGCATAAAAATCTCCTCTTCCCCGCTAAAAAAAAGGGTAACGCTTTATAATAAGGTCCTTAATAACCATTAATTAACAAGTAATAAGGCATTGTTCTCGCTTTAGATCCGGTAGTTGCAAAAAGCATAGTTAACTTATAATAGATGAGCAATAAAGTATATTTTAATATCAATTAGCAAACAAAATAAGATTAATAAAGGCATGGCAAAGACATAATAGGTGGGTCATGGGTGTTTGTAATGCCATTATTAACACTTATATAAGCTTATAAACACACAATAATGTTAATAAGCATCTTGTAAGGACTTACAAGGGCCTTATTACTTGTTAATTAATGGTTATTACAAGGACCTTAATATAAAGCGTTACCAAAAAAAGACATAAACAATGAGGGGTAGAGAATCAGAAGTTAACCATCAGTGCAGTTTTTTTGTTTTCTTTAAGTTACTGCATGCAAAAAATGAATTTTCTTGCCTTACGGCGTGCAGCTTGTCTTACCGTCTGGACGATGCGTGGAGAAGCAGAAGAGGTGAAGTTTTGCAGTTAGAAGATCTGGGATGTTTCTGCTCTCCGGCAGATGTAGCTGCTGTGAGTCTCCCTCTGTATCTTTATATACTGTTCTTCCCCTCAACATTTCTTGAATACTTCTTTCTGCCCAAACTGGCTCTGTCACCTATTACATTACACTGTTTCACTATATTCTTCTTTAAAAAGGAATGCGGATACATTTTAGGATTATCTTACAACCTTCTAGAGGCCCATGAGAAAATGTTCTACATTTTTTTCACCACATCTCTGAAGGATTTTTATTTGTTTATTATGTTTTGGGGTTTTTTGCAGGTCATGTGTTTCATCACAAATGCACTTTATTGTGGAAAAACATCCACTAATATCCTAAATTCAGCAGAATTCCTTCTGATGCTTGGTGTGTAAATGCTGAACGTGAATGATTATGTTAATGGGTGGATTACCAAAGAAGCCTAACCAGCAACCTGTCGGGCTACTCTTGACCGTCACCTGCAAAATGTAATTGGTCAATGTCAAGACACACATTCCAACTACAAAGGATTACTAAAAATAAAAAAAAACACTAAAGAGAGGCATAAAATGTCCAAAAATTAAACAGAATGACCATAAACAGATAAACACGAGCAAAAAACACATAAAATTACATCAAGGAGGCATCAAATGTCCAAAAAAGACACAAAATGTAATAAAAATGACACCAGAGAGGAACAAAAAGGCCAAATAAATGATAACTTATTACAACATGACGTCAAATGTCTACAAAAAGACACAAAACAACCAGAAAGGCAATAAAAAACATACAGGTAAACAAATGACAAAAATAGACACAAAACAAAGTAAATGACACCGAACAATCAAACAAAAAAGACATAAAATGACACACAACAACTAAAGAGAGAGAAATAAAATAAAACAACTAAAAAACTATTAAAAAGGACATGTAAATGACTACAGAGTAATAAAAAAATAAAAAATAAAACTGGGCTTAAAAAAATGACACAAAATGGCATAATTTCTGAGTTAGTTTTGGTTATGATAATTTATTTAATTAATCACACTCTACAGTATATGTCATCACAAAGTTTGTGAAAAAATATATATTTAAATAAAATATGTCTTTAACTGTTTCTACTAGAGGAGTACTTTAGAAAAATAACCAAATATAAGCTTAAAATAGTGACAATTCATCAAAATCCCTTTTTTGTTTTTACTTGATTCATTTTACATTTGGCCAAAATGTATGCATTTGTTTTAAAATGTATTTATTTATTTTAAGTTTCAAAGAGTTCACCCCTTAAAAACACAATTATCAGCCCCCTCAATGAAGAAAAAAAAATGCATGAATAAATGTAGAAAGACAGTAATATTAATTAAATAAATGTGTTTGGAGAAACATATAAGACAAAATGCAAAGACAAAAAAAATAAATACATACAACAATTAGTAAATAAAAATAAAATAAAAAATGCAAATAAATAAAAACATTTTAAAAGGAATATAAATAAATGCAAAAACAATAAATAGGAACATTGATTAATTAATACAAAGATAAATACATTTTTGCTAAATAATTAAATGGCAAATTAATTAATTAATTAAGTAATTTATTGTTTTATTTTGGCAGCTCTGGTCTTCCATATATCAAAGACTGCATAAAAAATGTTCTGATCATCAGCGGGGTTATGTTCCCACCGTTTTTCTTACCGGCGCCACCTAGAATCAGGGTTTACATCTTTCACATGTGTCTCAGGTTTAACAAACCCACAAGACGACATTCTCATTCTCTGACAGTGGAATGACATTTTTATCCTGAGGGGTTTGAGGGGCGCAACTAAACAACCTGTATTAAACTGTCATGCCAAAGATGCCTTCAGCAAAGCAAAAACATAGTAAAGTGATCTAACTTTTCAACACCACAGAATAACACTATTAAACACCTGCTCTGAAACGCTGGGGGCATGTCTGCTTAAGACCCTGAAACCATTCTTGTCTGGCATCCAACATGCATCCAAGGTGACTTCCTTTGGGCTGTCACTCTGGATCTCTGTCTCTCTGACAGTTAAAATTACTTGTCAAATTGGTGAAACATACTGGCACGTATCTATTCGACAACATAAGTTACATTGTGTGAAATGCTTACAGAAGTGCAGTTAGCCCTAAACTTTGTGACAAAATTCTTGTTGCTAGCTAAAAACATTAGATTTAAACATGAGAAATTAGTGTTTTAGCGCTCTATGTCCACCACAGAGGACAAGGTAGCTGTTAGCAAGCTAATGTTAGTTATATGTTAGCCACCTGACGCTAGCTATATGGTAACAAACTAATGTTAGCTAAATGTTAGCAAGCTAATGATAGCTATGTTTTAGCAAGGCATTATTATGGATCCCACTGCAGTTTTGAACAACTCACGCCCTTCACCTTTGGGAGAAAACTACCAAAATGTAACTGTAGTGTTCATAAGAAGTTGTTACCATCACCTGTTGCATGTCACTTATTCTAACAAACCAACGGATCAAACCTTTATAATTTTTCCCCCAACCAAAACTAAATTGAACAAAAGTTTCTCTGCTGCACAGCGGGGAGCCGTCAAGCTAATGTTAGAAATGTGTTAGCAAGCTAAGATCCTGGCAAACTAAATACCACATAGCTTTGTAATTGTTTTCTATACTACAACATGAGTTACATGGTGTCAAAATGTTTTAGCTTTATTTAAAGAAATGTAGTTAGTCTAGGGCAGGGGTGTCAAACTCTGGCGAGGCAATACCAAATTATTATATTATTATTGTACTACAAAAATTGACCCACCGGTAAAAGGTTTATTTGATTAATGTTGGCCCGCGATTTTATTCAAGTTTTAAATTTTGCCCCCCCTGTGTATTTGAGTTTGACACCCCTGGTCTAGGGCTACACGGTGTCTTGCCTCACAGCAAGTGGGTCGCTGGTTCGACTCCGTCCTGTGGCTCTTCTGTGTGGAGTTTGCATGTTCTCCCTGTGTCAGCGTGGGTTCTCACCGGGTGCTCCGGCTTCCTCCCACAGTCCAAAAACATGCACTTAGGCTTAGTTGGGGACTCTAAATCATCCGTAGGAGTGAATGAGATTGTTATTGTCTGTCTCTATGTGTCAGCCCTGTGATAGTCTGGTGACCTGTCCAGGGTGTACCCCGCCTCTCACCCAATGTTAGCTGGAACCGGCTCCAGCCCCCCAGGACCTGAGCACGGATAAGCGGTTAAGATAAGGGATGAATAAAATAGCCTAAAACTGACTTATGTATGGAGTTTATGACTTAAGACTAATACATACTCCGCAAGAACAGAGACATTTGTTCTTGTTGTCGAGTTGGCAAGGACAAGAGCAAAGTTTGTTGCAATACACGTCAAATTCAAATTTCTGACCAATCACACAATAGTTGTTGGACACCACACAATAAAAAAGTTCTGCGCAGATGATGTCTCAAGAACAGAGGAAGTTGTTCTTGATAACAACTTTCTCTGTTGCGGAGTATGTATTAGCCTTTAGTGACAAAATGCACTGCATACGTGAGTTAACGAAAAATTTACTGAATTTCAGGTTCACACAGTTTCCTCTTGTTGTTACTGCTGATGTCTCACGTCTCTATACGTCTGACGTCTAATTTGTCCTCTTAAAGTTCAGGTTTTTTTCGGTACGTCAGATTTTAAAAACGTCTTAATGGTTCTTCACCTTTTAGATATTTTTCAGTTGTTTGCTGATGGACAGAATTGTCAGGGAGGCTCCTTCATTCACTACAAAGTCAGTGGATAAAGATGGTTTGCTTTTTCCCTCCAGTGGGGCGCGACTTAGGTGTCCTCTGTTTTTACTGTATGTCCTCAAGTGAAAAAACACCCACTTAAACTGCTTAAACTATAAATTCTGCTTTTCCAAATAGGTGATTACCTAGACACGTGCTAACATTCCTCCATCTTTCAGTCTCTACAAGATAAAAAGATGGGAGGCACAAAGAAGTCATACAATTGGTTTTCAACATTACAAACATCCAGACAGTTCTCTAAACAGGTTGAGTCAGATGTTTAGAAAACTGACACGGCAGAAGTTTTCCTTTACTCTGATTGTGCTTCAAGTTAGTAGTTCAATGGATATAAATTGGAAGTGTGTGGTTGTTTCTGGGTGGCAGGGTCAGTTTCTTTTATCCTTTCTGTTCTTACTTTTCCATTCATGTCACTTTTCATCGTCCCTCCTTTCATGTGTGGTTAAATTACACACCGCAATCAGATAAGGAAGACGACTGGCTGGGGTGGGGACGACAAAAGAAAAGAAAGGCACTGAATGGATATTTCAACACCAGTCAATGTGGAATTGACTGCCATTAAATACAGTATGTACTGTAAAAGTAAATTTAGGAATAAATTCTGTTCTGATGCTTGTTGTACCAGTTTGTAAAACCTGGCCAAAGTGTTTCCTCACTGCATCACTACATTAAAGCTGCCTCCCTCATAAGAGGATTATTCGTCTTGATTGCTACAGATGTTTGTCTTCTCCATGGACCACTGCTTCTGGGTCTATAATGACTGATTTTATTTTTTTTTTAAAACACAGAGCCGTTTGTGGTTTGACACCAGCAAAGCGTTGGTGCCCCTCTGGAACCAGGATTTCTGGCCGAGAGCCAGTTCTTTGGCTAAAGATTCTAGTTCTTCAAACTAGATGACAAAACATATTGTTGATTGGGTTTCAACCCTTTGGGCCCAATTTAATTTATGACCCTTTCAGGCGCTTAAGGCTGAAAATGTCCACTTCCAAAAAACATGATAGAAACTTTACAGATTAATATTTTTTCTACTTTTTTCTGCATAAACCTCTCAAATAACTTCCACCCTGCTGAAAACTAAACATTTTTATTTTTATTTTAACCATTTAAATGCCAGTTTGATTGCACGACGTCACTGATGTTTTTGTAAATGAAAAAACAAACACAAAAATGTAGTTATTTTCCATATAATAAATTATTTTTGGCTGGGGCATTGGTTTTTATCACAGCCTTGGATATGTCAAAGATTGACTAAAAATGCATCAAAATCTATTTTGTCACTAATTTTGACGCTTAAATTTTTTATTTGTGTGTTTTTTTCTTTGAAAAACAGTGACATCATGTAGTCTAGCTGGCATTTAAAGGGTTAAAATCTTCAAAATCTTTTTTTAGTTGTGAGCAGGGGTATTAGTTGACCCAAGTATATTTTGAAATTCAATTTTCCATTTTTCTAATGGGTCAATAATACACTGTCTAAAAATGGACTACCCTTTCAGACCCTTAAGGCTGAAAATGTCCACCTCCAAAAAAAATGCTATAAATACTTTACAGATTAATATTTTTTTCTACTTTTTTCTGCATTAACCTCTTAAACAACTTCCGCCCTGCCTACAACTAAAAAAAGATTTTGAAGATTTTAACCCTTTAAATGCCAGTTTTTACATGATGTCACTGTTTTTCAAAGAAAAAAACACACAAATAAAAAATGTAAGCGACAAAATTAGATAAAAACCAATGCCCCAGCCAAAAATACTTTACTATATGGAAAATAACTACATTTTTGTGTTGTTTTTTTTCATTAACAAAAACATCAGTGACGCTGTGCTATCAAACTGGCATTTAAATGGTTAAAATAAAAATACATTTTTTTTTAGTTTTGAGCAGGGCGGAAGTTATTTGAGAGGTTTATGCAGAAAAAAAGTAGAAAAAAAATGTTAATCTGTAAAGTTTCTATCATGTTTTTTGGAAATGGACATTTTCAGCCTTAAGGGCCTGAAAGGGTCATAAATTAAAGTGGGCCCAAAGGGTTAAAACCCAATCAACGGTATGTTTTGTCATCTTGTTTGAAGAACTTCCAATTTAGCCAGCAGAGGGAGCCTTGTATTCATGCTGCTGCAGCCACTGATTGAATTTTAAAGAAAGTTTCGTCCTGCCTGGAGCCTTGTGGAGACCCCCGCCCCTCCAGCCCCTCCACCTCTGCACACTGTGGTGCCGGTCAGTCTTGAGAATGAGGGGCCTCTCCGTCTGTGACCGCTAAGTGGACGTTTCATAAAGTTGAGTGCCATTCAGAAAAGAAAGACCTTGTGATCAATTCAAAGAGTTGCTTATGGCAGAGACTGTCAACACCTGGATATAAGGAGACGGTTCGGATGTGTACAGTAACCTGTGATTGAACTCTGATGTGGAAATTAACTCTGTGATGGAGAGGAAAAACACCAAAGCCACATACTAAAAAGTAGAAAGAGTTTGAAACATATGACTATGACATTTAATGTCTTTGAAATGGCAACAGTTCCCAACCTTTTTGGCTCATGACCCCGTATACTTGGGCCCTTTAGTGAGATATGTCTATACATCAGGGGTCTCAAGCTCAAATGAGCTGGGGGCCACTGCTGGCACTGTCGTGTCAGTGGGGGGCCACTTCAGTGTTATAGTTTTTTTTTTTAAATCACAAATATTTCTGAAAACGGGATTTATTTTCAAATATTGTATGATAATATTACAAAATGATTAAATTCACAGTAAGTGCAAATGTTTTTGGACTCATTCTTAAATAACTAATCAAAGCCTTTCATGAACTAACTGACAACACTTCTGTTCATATTGTCTTCATATTAAATAACAACACAAAAAGAACTCTAGCTTTGTATGCACAATTTAACAGTGCAATTTTTTTTAACCTTAAATAACTTATTTTTACATTTCACTCAACAGACAAATCACTTCTGAGTCCATGTGGGCTTTATTTCTTGCCAGACACAGATTTTTCTTGGAATTTCTTCTTCTTCTGCTACTATTTACCTTTTCTTCTTCTGCACTTCTCTTTCATGTCGTCAGATCTTCCCGTGAAATCATTTTGGATTATTTATTATTCGATTTTTTTAGATTATTCAATCAAATTGCGTGCAAAATTATTCTCATAATTGTCGAAAATAAATAAATAAAAATAAACTTGAAGGGCTAAATTGCATTTAACTTTTTACGTCAAGATGCGGGTAGGATGTAGCGGGGCCGGAAGTGGCCCCCGGGCCGGGAGTTTGAGGCCGTTGCTATACATGGTCTATACTGCATGGAATATACTTTCAGATCATTTACGTTGGAAAGTCACAAACAAACTTACCAAATAAGGCTTTCTGTTAAATTGCTTGGCTTTATCAAGTCTGGTGGCTCTGATGAAAGAAAACTGATGTAGATTGTTTTAGGTGTTCCTTCTTTAGGTGGCTAAAATACCTTTTACTGCAGCAAATTGACAAAAACAATATTTTTACTTTGCAGAACACAGTAGTTCTTGCTCCACTGCGTATGTTTGTGTAATTGTGTGAATATCAGCCTTAATGTAGCGTTCACAGTAGTACAATGATTAGATTCCTGGCCAGCACTCTGTCTGTAACTATTGAAGAGGATATAAATGTAGCAACAACATCATCCTGAAACCTATGTCCAGTTATGTGGAAGCATTTCAAAGGATTTGAAGTAGCACATTTCAACCCAAAATGTGAATGTTTGCACTATAACTACAGAATGAAGTAAAAAATATAATGGAAGGATAATGGACTCTCCCTTTAAATGTGCACAACAGCATTAATGGAGTCAGTGGGTTCATCTGGCAGGTCAGGACGTCACATCTGGACCCATTTGTCTTGGTTTTGAAATAATGTTGGTAGAGTTAAGTTTCAACTTTTTTTCCCCCACCATGTCCAGAGAAAATACACACCTTAATTTAACCCAATTTTGTATTAACCTTGTTCTGAACATTGAATGCTAAAAAATATCTGAATCATGGCAACCAAAGTAAACCCCACAGGAGAGGGTTAGCCTGATAAAATAGAAAGAGAACAGTGACGTATACCCTGCAGAAATGTGCAGTTGTTGCTCCGCCACATTGTGTAACGCCTTGTAACTGTTTATCACCCTTGACACTGAAGCAGTGGAAGAAAATATCTGCTTTATATTTGGATTCAAGTGGGAACCTTTTGTTTTTTTTTCTTCCAGAAAGAAATACATAAGAAGACTTAGACTGTAGCATGCTGCCCTCTGGCGTTCAGAGAAATACTGTGCTGCTTGTTATAGAGGCAACATGTACAGTAAGACACACTTTCAGTGACAAACATCGCAGGTAAAACAGAGGATTAATGTTCCGTTAGTTAGACTATTTACATTGCTGCGCACCACGGCCAGATTAACACTTTGCTTTACCCTGGGCAACAATATTCAAGGGCCCCATCATCACGACCCCAGAATCACCATAATCTGGCAAAATATAG
The DNA here is from genome assembly GCF_030273125.1 of Centropristis striata. NCBI lineage: Eukaryota > Metazoa > Chordata > Actinopteri > Perciformes > Serranidae > Centropristis > Centropristis striata. The sequence continues at coordinate 12,223,967 of NC_081533.1, forward strand.
AATCAATTACAGTTATATATTTGATAATTGATTTGAAATAATTTGCTGACAGCTTCGTCCCCCCCAGTTCAAAAATCCCATCTGCGCCCCTGTGTAATAACAATGAACAATAAAACTGATCATCATTCAGTGCAGCTTACAGAGACAGAGGTCCTGATTGGATTTGATATAATCTGACAGGACAGGTCACACACTTGTTCTAGGTCATCTCACACACACACACACACACACACACACACACACACGTATGACTGAGTTGCATGAGTGTATCTTGTATATGTAATTCTGTAACACTCACTTGGTTCCTGATGGACAACTTTTCAGCCTTTTGGATGTGAATAAAAAAAGGAAAGGATGAAAATATCCGTTGCTGTGGCGCTTTGGTGCAGAAGATTTGCCTCAGAAAGAAGCAAGACCGGTCCGTCTCAGCAATGCATGGTAGGAATCCTGGGATAATAATTAAATATTAATAGGCATAGAAAAGATAAATAGCTGGTTATGTGACTTTTTAAAAGATAAAACCCTATTAACAGTATTTTTTTATTAGGACAACTGTGTTATTGTGGCATGACTGAAGTTGCAGACATGAAAAAATGTATTGCTTCAGACAATAAAGCACATACATTTTAACATGTAAGAAAATCATTCAAGGTCCTGAAAGTTTTTTAAAAGTTGCTGTAACTCAAGTTTTATCAATGTACATTACATGCAGAATCAAGCTCTCAGTGATATGAGGATTACAACACAGTGAAGGTACGAGAGAAATTATAATCCCCCTGAAGCTGACAGAGCCAGCAACAATCTCCCCAGTCTAAAGTCACTAAATCTGTTCTTGCAAGGTTTCCATTATTTAAAGTCTTATGACTTGAAACAAATCTGTGAGTTTGAGCTTTTGAGACGATGACAGAGAGAAAAAAAAGTGACCACAAAGATACATAGAAACACCACAAAAAGATGCAGAACAACTACACATATACACAAAATAACTATAAAGAGCTGCAAAACAACCAGAAAAAACACACAAACTGACTACAAAAGGTACAAAATAGAAAAATAGTGGCCACAATGATCGATTAAAGGACACAAAAAAGATGCATAACAACTACAGAGACACAAAATATTGACAAAATAGGGCAAATCAACCACAAAGACACGCAAACTGGATTCAGAATGACCACAAAAAGAACAAAAGTGACTACAAAGATACATTAAAAAAGGCCCTCAAGGTGAATAATGACTACCAGGTCACAAAACAGTGCAAAGACACACTAACTAATTACAAAAAGACTCAAAACGACCACAAATAGAAAAAAGGCGACCACAATGTTACATTTAAAGACACAAGAAGATGCATTTGACTAAAAAAGAGAAGAAAATAATTACACACCAAAAAAAAGACACAGAAAAGGACAACAAAAAGTTGCAAAACAACTACAAAAGGAAGAAGTGGACACTAGGAAAAAGTGACCACACGGATAAACAAAACAAAAACAAAAACCCACAAAAAATGCACTATGACTACAAAGGGACACAAAATAACTACAACATGGTGCAATAAATAAATAAACTAGGACTGCGCGCAGTACTGAACGGGCCCTCGCAGGACACGCGTGTCGGGGCATGCTGCCGTCGGGGTTTGTGCGTTACAGGGACCAGTCTATACCACCCCTATGAATTTCATTGCCTTAAGTCTTATGGTTTGGGCACAGTGGCACTGATTAAATTAAACTGCCGCCAGAGCGCCACCTAGGGGCCGATCAATAAAATCTTCAAGGGTTAACCTCAGGAGGGCATTGACAATAAGTACACCAAGTTTGGTGTTAATCCGACAAACCGATGAGGAGATATAAAATACTTCAATTTAAAGAGCGCCACCTAGTGGTCATCGGCCAAAATTTTGCAGCGAGCCTCAGGGGCTCATGGGGAAGTAGTAACCTGAGTTTCATGTCATTCAGACACACCAATGTGGAGATATGCAACACTTTGTGTTTTGTGTTGATAATAGCGCCACCTGCAGGAAATTGTTATTTAATAACTTGAGTATTGTTTGGGTAATCAAAATTCTTTTAATAACTTTTTGTCATGAGGGTCCATAGATGGTGTGTGCAAAGTTTGGCGCAAAATGATGAAATTGCCTAGGAGGAGTTCGAAAAAGTAGGTTTGCGACATTTCTCGAATTTGCGAAGAAAAACGGTAGGCGAAAATGGGCGTGGCTTATATCACGAGATTCAGCACAACTCAGTGAACGCGTGGATATAAGTTTTTTGAATGTGCGATAAAGTATGTGGGAGTTATTAGCCAAAACGCACTGTCCTTTATTATAGCGCCACCTAGTGGTGGAAATTCAGGATGACAATAGATTATAAAATTTTTCACCATGTGTGACTTATATTTAAAGTTTCATGAGTTTTGGGATATGTTCAGGCAGTGAAAAATGCGATCATTTCGTCACGAGAATAAAAAAAATAATAATAAACTAGGACTGCGCGCAGTACTGAACGGGCCCTCGCAGTACACGCGTGTCGGGGCATGCTGCCGTCGGGGTTTGTGCATAACAGGGGCCAGTCTATACCACCCCTATGAATTTCATTGCCTTAAGTCTTATGGTCTGGGCACAGTGGCACTTATTAAAATAAACTGCCGCCAGAGCGCCACCTAGGGGCCGATCAATAAAACCTTCAAGGGTTATCCTCAGGAGGGCATTGACAATAAGTATACCAAGTTTGGTGTTAATCCGACCAACCGATGTAGAGATATAAAATACTTCAATTTAAAGAGCGCCACCTAGTGGTAATCGGCCAAAATTTTGCAGCGAGCCTCAGGGGTTCATGGTGAAGTAGGAACCTGAGTTTCATGTCATTCAGACACACCAATGTGGAGATATGCAACACTTGTGTTGATAATAGCGCCACCTGCAGGAAGTTGTTATTTAATAACTTGAGTATTCTTTGGGTAATCAAAATTCTTTTAATAACTTTTTGTCATGAGGGTCCATAGATGCTCTGTGCAAAGTTTGGTGCAAAACGATGAAATTGCCTAGGAGGAGTTCGAAAAAGTAGGTTTGCGACATTTCGCGAATTTGCGAAAAAAAACTCCAGGCGAAAATGGGCGTGGCTTATATCACGAGATTCAGCACGACTCAGTGAACGCGTGGATATAAGTTTTTTGAATGAGCGATAAAGTATGTGGGAGTTATTTGCCTAAACGCGCTTTCCTTTATTATAGCGCCACCTAGTGGTGGAAATTCAGGATGACAATAGATTATAAAATTTTTCACCATGTGTGATTTATATTTAAAGTTTCATGAGTTTTGGGGTATGTTCAGGCAGTGAAATATGCGATCATTTGGGACAAAGAATAATAAAAATAATAAAAATAAATAATCATTCGAAATACAATAGGGACCTCGCAGGTCGTTGCCTGCTCGGGCCCTAATAATCATTCGAAATACAATAGGGACCTCGCAGGTCGTTGCCTGCTCGGGCCCTAATAAATCCAGAGCCGGTCTGTGCAAAATCCAATATGGTAATGATGAAAATGATCTAAACTTCAAAGCAGATGTGGCTCTCTCCACTTTTATCATACAGTCTATGGGTTACATTTAAAAATACATTATTTGTGAGTAAAAGAAAGGATTTTGCTTATATATTAGCAACAGATTTTAATGCCTCATGCCTGCATTTTCCCGGAAAAAGTGTCCCGAGTTCTTTACATGTAAATTTGTCCCCAGGTTTTTAAGGGAAACTCAGTTTTTAAGTCACGTTATTGTAATTAATATGTGCATTTTACTTCAAATAAAACCTTTCAGTATGTATTTAAATGCAGGACTTTTAGTTGTAAAGGAGTATTTTTACATCTGTCTTTGTAAAATAAGCTCATGTTTACTTTTCTCCAAAATCCTTCCAGGGCAGCAGCACCTTCACACCATGTTCCAGGTTCTTCCGGAGGTTTTAAACCTTGAGATGCAACCACAGCGCCGTCCCTTCACCTTCTACTTACCTCAAACATGGAAGCAGACACCAGAAAAAGCTGCTGACGTCTTCTCTCCTGCTGCATCCCAGATCTCACCCATTTCCCGCCTCGTTCCTCTGCACCCTTCGTCCCTCCTCGGCCTCCTGAGGTTCCTCCTGGTCCTCCTGGTTTACCTGTGTTTGCTGACCAGCCCGGCACAGGCAGCCTGGTATCGGGTCGGGGTGGTGGGGCCTTGGGGGTGCGACCCTCTCTTTGCGAAGGCCCTACCCAGTGTGGCGGCACAGCTCGCCGTCAACCGCATCAACAAAGACCCCTCGCTTTCCTCTGCTGCCACGTTCGACTTTGTTGTGCTGCAGGTAGGAACCCAAGCTCTCAGCTCCACCAGCAGGAATTTGATCTGGATTGATTTGTGCATGATTTGAGAGAGGTACTGCCTCAAGCGAAAGAGTTCAAGTATCTCGGGGTCTTGTTCACCAATGAGGGTAGAACGGAGCGTGAGATGGACAGGCGGTTTGCTGCGGCGTCAGCAGTGATGCAGGCGTTGTACCGGACCGTCGTGGTGAAGAAGGAGCTGAGCCGGAAGGCAAAGCTCTCGATTTACCGGTCCATCTACGTTCCAACCCTCACCTATGGTCATGAGCTTTGGGTAATGACTGAAAGAACAAGATCGCGGATACGAGCGGCTGAAATGAGCTTCCTCCATAGGGTGGTTGGGCTCAGCCTTAGAGATAGGGTGAGGAGCTCAGACATCCAGAGGGAGCTCGGAGTAGAGCCGCTGCTCCTTCATGTTGAAAGGACGCCTCCCGGGCGCCTCCCGTTAGAGGTATTCCAGGTACGTCCAACTGGTAGGAGGCCCCGGGGAAGACCCAAAACACGGTGGAGGGATTATATCTCTCGCCTGGCCATGGAACGCCTGGAATGCATTGCTTAGCTTGCTGCCCCCTTGACCCAGCCCTTGCTAAGTGGATGAGAATGGATGGATGGATGGATGGATGGGTGATTTGTGCATTCATTGATTCATGGGCTGATTGTCATTTTTAGGAGCCATGCGAGACATCCAGGGCGCTAGAGAGGTTCATAGGTTTTTACACCAAGGCGTCCGGGTACATTGGACCTGCCAACCCCGGCTACTGTGACGCTGCTTCGATGCTGAGCAAAGGCTGGAACAAAGTAGGTGTTGTTCCTGTGTGAATGGCATTTAAGGGGCTTGGTGTTTGTGGTCACATCTCCTCTACTCTTCTCCTCCAGGCTTTGTTTCCTTGGGGTTGTGTTGGCTACGAGCTGGACGATGTCCGGAGCCACCCAACCTTTGCGCGCTCCATGCCAAGGCCCACCTGGGTGCTGCTCAGCATCATAAACTACTTCAGGTGGGCCCACGTCGCCATCATCTCTTCTTCAGAGGACATCTGGGTGGAGACGGCCACCAAGGTTTGATTTCTTTATTGGTTTCTCACATAGACTGTATATAAAAATAGACGACTTGACGGCTTCCAATAAGTCGCTCCCTGGTGGCGGGATCTAGTATAGGTAATAAACCCTGCCCCTCCATGTCATTGAAGGGACAGGTAGAGGACAAATACAATTTTTCTTCGGTTTTAGTTAGTTTTTTGATTCTATAATATGTCAGCTGTGACGTCATGATTGTCCCTGTGACGTCACCAGCCAGCCCAACCTCTTCAATCTGCGTACAAATAACACGACTTTAACTAACAAGTCCTGCGCAATGCATACACCACAATCCAATTTAGTGTGCATATGATACTCAATCCTTGAAGTTAGTGGCGTCCTCTAGCGGCCGTAGTAATTATGATTGATGCCACGGCGGAGTATAAAGCACAGAAGTTGCAGTAAGGCTGGGCCAGAGGGGTCAAACAAACCATGGATTTTCACACAGGAGAAAACAGAAGTAACTTAACTTAGCTGCATTACTATGTCACTTACGGTAGTCACGTCATCCCCGTAACTACTTCTCTTTTGGCATTTACGTACATTTCTTTAGTTTTTAAATTGTCTTTTATAACGTCTTACCAGGAAGTTTTTTGTCCTAAACCTAGAGAAGTGGTTTTGTAGCTTAATTTCAAAGAATTTTTTTTTTGCAACAGCAAATGTTACTTTTGTGTATAATGAAATGTCAATCTCCTGCAACCGGTAGGGTCACTTTTTTTTTTAGAATCCAGGATATTTTGGCCTCGATGTTGTACAGATGGAGGAAATGGGGACCATTCTTTTTACGCTCTCTTTTGTTGTTTGACTACATCTTTATCATCTGGTCAGTGTGTCAGTATCTTTTTCATCATCCAGGTCGCTGATTCGTTGAGGAGCCACAGTCTGCCGGTCAGACTGGTCAGTATTATGGAGAACACACCTCACGGCATCAGACGAACTCTGGCCAAGCTCCGCAAGATGAGAGAATTACGAGGTGTGATCCATTATATCGCCGGTGCTCAGATCCTCAAAAAGAACCCCTAATTCCTTATCACTTATTGTTTTAACCATTTCTGTATACTCCCCTAGTCCTGAGGGTAAAACATTTTTAAACCCCTGAAAAAAAACAGCTTAATTAAATTTCAAACCCTCTTTTCTATTATGCATGAAGAAACAATCAGTCATTCGTTTAAACATTTGGGAATATCTTGGTTTTCCCTCTGAATGGAAACAATCACATTCTTGAACTTCTTTGGCAGCATTATACTAGTCTTCTATCCTTCTACCATTTTTGGACCATTGACCACACCCAGAAGGTGTAAAAACAACAACAATTAATAAGGGTAACATAAAATATAGAGCATAAATAAGCTAGAGACCATTTTTAGGAAGGGATCACATCTTTGAACCAGGGTTTGCGTTCGTAAGAACTAGTCTGCAAGACAAAGAAGACCTCAATTTACCGGACAAGTGGAAGATATTCCAGTCAAATATGACCTGTATCTATTGAGCTTTAAACATTTTAAAGGCATTTAGACAATGGCTAGATTATACTAGTTTTTGTTGATAAGTAGGCTACTTTTTCTTACAGTATATTCCAAATTAAACATGTTCCATCATCAGACTCACATTCATATAAGCAAAAGAAATGAATAAAGATAATTTCTAGCTTTTTTCTGCTCTTGAACATAGTGGTGAGTCCTTTTAGACCCTTAAAGTAACACAAGGGTTAAATGAATGCTGATCAGACATGCCAGTTATTCAGTGTAACATCTCAGTCTCATGTCTCGTCCTAGTCGTGATCCTCTGCATGCACTCTGCTCTGATTGGCGGTGGAGCCCAGAAGCAGCTCTTGGAAACGGCCTACGACATGCAGCTGATCGACGGCTCCCTGGTCTTTGTGCCCTACGACACACTGCTCTACAGCCTGCCCCACCGCAACGTGACCTACCCAGCTCTGAAGAAGAACAGCAAGCTGCTTCGGGCCTACGACGCCGTGCTCACCATCACCATCAACTCACCTCAGATCTCGTTCTATGAGGCCTACAGAGAGGCCATGGAGAGGGGGGAGGTTGCCAGGACGCTGAAGCCTCAGCAGGTGATGTATGGGACGGTAGAGGAGGCTTAAAGGCTATTACGGGCTTGGTCTTGGAATGACCTGCAGGCTAGATTCAAACTGGACTCCGTCATGCCTCTAAACAATTTTGAACAAAAGCTGCTTTTATTACAAGACAGACAGACAGACAGACAGACAACAATAGAAAAAAACACAGAATAGAACAAGGACACTTAAAAAGTTAAAATAAGATCAGTTGGTATGATGATGGTAATTGCACTGATGATACTATAGTAATAATGTTATTGTGACTAGACAGTATATAATAATAGTACAGTATATAATATATAATAATAATAATAGTATAATAATAATAATAATAATAATAATAACATAGCAATGTGTCCTATATTTAGCGTGTGCATACATATATAACATTATATATATATTCACAAGATATGGTAAAATATGATATATTGTACCAGCATTATACATGCATATAAATACTTGACTATACAAGATACACATACAACGATGTATAACAATGTTCTTGCTGTAATGCAAGACGGCTTCTGCCTATTTGTGATACACTATCTGTGTATATTTAACTTCTTGCATGTATTTGACGACGACATCTTGGCCAGATCAACATTGAAAAAGAGCTTTTAATCTCAACTTGTTTTATCAGGTTCAATATAGGTTAAATTAATATATCTGTCTGTATATCCTGCAGGTGTCTCCACTCTTTGGCACCATCTACAGCTCCGTCCTCTTCATGGCTCATGTAGTGCATCGGGTTCGGGAAGCCGGGGAGTGGATGTCAGGAGGAAACCTGGCAAGACACACCCGCAACCTGGACTTCCAGGTACCAAGAGATGGAAGACCTGATGTATTTAAAATACACAGGAATATACATAAAATGTACCTACAATATCAAAATATCAGCATTGTCAGCGGTTATCATCCCATAAGTATGGGTGAGTAGGGGCCACCTGCTGGTAGACCAGAAGGTTGTTATCAGCCCATTGAAGCTATATTAACGTGTTGTTTAGCAGTGCCCTCTAGCAGCCGCAGTAACTATGAACAATGCCAAGGTGGAAGTGACATTACAGTGGAAGCAAGAAAACCTAGTATAAAGTATAAAGGCTAAACTATCACCTTCAGTGCTCACGTTGTCCACGTAAAACAACTTCCAACATTTACTGCATTTATTTTACCTTTATATTATCTTTTATAACGCCTAACCAGGACGTTTTTTGCCCAAATCTGAAAGAGGTAGTCACAAGCATAGGTAAACTGCAGTCTTTTAACTAAATGTAACTGCTTTGTTTTCAGCAAGCAGTCATTGAAAGGGTTGATAACAACCTACTAAACCTTCTAGAAGGGGGACTTGGACCCTGCTCACCCATACCTATGTGCTGATAATGACCTGTTCAATTATGCAATAACGTTCCAATCAGTGACAAAGTTTTTGTGATAGATCACTCCACTGCAACGTAATAAGAGCAACACAATGAACAATTACTAAGCTGTCCTATGGCTCAGGAACAGGCTTTCATTACATTACATTACATTACATTTAGTTATTTAGCAGACACTTTTATCCAAAGCGACTTACAGGAAAAAAAGGGGAACAATCAAGTTCTAGTGCAATAAGAGCCGTTAGTGCAGCAATAAGTGCTAGTGAGGATTCTTTAAGGGGTGGGGTGTGTGCAGTGGTGCTAGGAGAGAAGATGCTCTCTGAAGAGCTCGGTCTTCAGGAGGTTTTTAAAGGTAGAGAGGGACGCCCCTGCTCTGGTAGGAACTGGTAGTGTGTTCCACCAGCGGGGAACAAGAAATGCAAAGAGTTTGTATTGCCTTGGACCAACGGGGGGCAGAGCCAGGCACCATTAATTGGAAGAGCTCAACGGTGGTGAGGTAGCATATGCCTGTATCAGGGCGTTCAGGTAGCTGGGTGCAGTACCAGAGACAACTTTGTAGGCCAGCATTAGAGATTTGAATTTGATGCGAGCCATAACAGGTAGCCAGTGGAGCTCGATGAGCAGCCGTGGGACATGTGACCTGTTTGGCTGGTTGTAGACCAGGCGCGCCGCCGCGTTCTGGATCATCTGAAGCGGTTTTACTGTGCAGGCTGGCAGGCCTGTCAGGAGGGCGTTACATTAGTCAAGTTTTGAGATGACGACAGCTTGTGTCAGGTGTTGAGTGGCATGTTGAGGTAGGTAAGGCCTGATTTTTCTGATGTTGTAAAGCTTTCCCCAAAATCTTGCGCTTTTTTTTTACTCCCATTGCCATGCCCCCATTGTGCTTATTAGAACAAGAATTTACCACCCAAATATTAACAGTGACAGTATTTGTTTGGATATTCTCAGATTACAGTGGTCTCCTGCACTTATTTCTTAAGTTCTTCTCTCCCTTTGCTCAGTCCCATGTGACCCAAACCCTGATGACCCACTAGTGCCAGAGATCGCACAAATCTACAAAACAGATACACCAGAATGGCAAAAGACCAGGCACCAAATGTGATGGCATCATTTGGAAAGCTGGTGGAAAATGTTGCTGGTCATAGCTAAAAAGACCACTTCCACTCATATACATGTCTTATTTATGTTTCAGGGCTTCAGTCACCCCATTAAAACCAACGGCTCTGGAGAAGCTCTGCTGGAATACGTCATTCTGGACACAGACGGAGTCTCCTGGGAGCTGAAGCCAACATACAGGTATAACGAGCACTGACATTAGAGAGAAAAACAAATTAATGATAAAATACTCAATGACATATAAGTGAGGTAAGAGACTTATAAATCGGGTTTAAACTCACAGAATGAAATGCCATCTCAGCTGTTTTTGTTGCATTAATAACTTAATCAAATTGATTGATGACAGGATCGACATGGACGTCGGTATAGTGCATTTCCTGGGTCGAGAAATCCACTTTCCTCGTGGCCACGGACCCAGAAGGGACGCCTCCTGCTGGTTTACTCCTGGAGTCATCTGCTCGGGGGGTTAGGATTACACACACACACACACACACACACACACACACACACACACACACATACACACACACACACACACACACACACACACACACACACACACACACACACACAACATTTTTAGCAAATTTCAAAGGGGCGGAAACAACTGCAGTCTACCGTCTGTGGCTCCAATGGTAGAGTGGTTACCCACTGATCGGAGGGTCGGTCGATCCCTGACCATGGCAGTCTACATGTCGATGTATCCTTGGGCAAGATACTGAACCCCAAATTGTTCCTGATGCTGTTTTCATCGGTGTGTGAATGAATTCCCAATGGTGGCAGGTGGCCGTTTAGGGTAGCCTCGCCACCAGTATGAATGTGAATGTGAACAGTGGAATGAGTGCAGTCTGTAGTGTAAAGCGCTTTGAGTGGTCTCACTCAAAGTTAATTTAAAACAATCATATTGCTCATTTTTTTTATATTACTACATTATAATTTTATTATTATTTATTTTTAATTTCTATTTTTCCTGTTTCTTTTTCTTTTATTATTATTATTATAATTTTTAAACAATTAGTTATCGGCTCGTATCGGCTTGTGTTTTCTTTCATATCATATTTTTGTTTATTGAATCAATGTATACATTTATATAAATACATATTTTCCATGAAAACTAGAAAGGAAATTTTTATTTTACTTATTGTTCCAGGCTTGGATCTGTTCTTGACCGTCAGCATGTTCCTCGGAGCGATGGCCGCCTCTATTGTTGCGGTGGCGTTTATTTACTGCGCCAGGTAAGAAGTCTAGAAGTCTGTTTGTCGAGAATATGATAAAATGTTTATTTAAAGTAATATTTCCATGTTTAAAAAAAACAGTTAAAGAGCATTTTCCTACTACAAGTCACAAATAAAGCTCCTTTTTGTTACTTTATTATTATCCTGCTGCCTAGGCGCCGCATCCATCAGATCCGGATGGTTAAAGGTCCAAACAGGATCCTGCTGACTCTGGCTGACGTCACGTTCATCAACCCGTCGCTCAGCAACAAGGTCTCGTCTTACTCTTAAAACTGTGCGAGAGGAAGCTGTTGTGAATTTTGATGCATTCATTTTAAGTAAATGAATCCACATTTTTCATTCATATTAATTAAGACATTTCTTTTTGTGGTAATGGCAATATAATTTATTATTTGGCTGGAGATTAAGCCACCCAGCAAAACAAAAAGAACTATATAAAATATATATTGATACATTAAAATTAGCTCCAACTTTAACAGCTGCAACATTTAAGTGATATATTCATCAATCTATAATCTATTAGTCATTAATTGTAATAAAAAGATATGTTATTCTGAAATAATATGCCCATGTTGTATTATGAGTACTTATAAAATTTTGAAGTTTGAAGATTTTTTTTTTGCTTTTTAAACAAATACATATATATATCTAAAAAAGATTATATTGTGGTTTTGCGGCATTAAATTAATAAAAAGGTAAATATGTGTTATATGCGTTATAATGTTTTTTTGTACCTTTTTTTAGTACAATTTGAGGTATTTATTTTACTTTTCCTATTACCATTTTATACCTCTATATTTTCTTTTTACTTCATTTACTTGATAAATATAGTTACTTTAAAGATTTAGATTATTAATACAAAATATTATCAACAAATAAAACATGGATAAATATACACAGCAGTAACTAAAGTAATTCAACGTAGCTTTGATATTATACTTTACATTTAGAATACAGGACTTTTACTCCTAACAGGACATTTCTACACTGTCATATCACTACTTTAAATTATTAATAAGTAAGTTATCTAAATACTACTGTGCTGACTTTCCTTGAGATCAAATACAAAAACTAATACAAATCCTTTGCGTCTAATCATGAACTCTTTATAGAAGCTGAGTCTGGATGACAGCAGGGCGAGCTGCATGAGGAGCGTGTCTGACGTCACATCGCCCGTCTCCATCCAATCCCCGGCCACCTACGAGAACTCCAACATTGTCATTTTTGAGGTGAGATGGCGACTTTAATACATAAACCTCAGTTCTTTGTAACACTATAGACGAAACTAACTAAAACAAATGTCTTTCCCACTTTGGCAAATGAAAAACACAAATTAACCATCTATGGTACACATTATGATGCCAGTTAGGAAAAAAAATGTTGTGTTTTTTTTGTCTTAAAATAGACTAAATAAACATAATCTGAAGAAATGTTATCATTCTTTTTTTTGGGAAGGTACACAAGTGAAAAAGAAAGTTTTTTTAATTAATTTCAACATTGTTTATTTAATAAACATGTGTAAAAGATTCAGTAGCTTCAACAGGGTACAATACTTAACATTTTAAATTTAAAAACATTATAACAGGAACTTTTTTAACCGGTTTCTTGTCTGAATGTTGCTTGTAGGCAACATTGTACAATTGAACCAACGACCCATTGAAATGAATGTCTGAAGTGTATGAAACTATCAAAAATGAAGGTTTACTCACCTATCAGTAGGAATATATTTTTTCCATATGGAAAAGGGCCACGACATTACTTTTTGAGTGACTTTTTGTGGCGCAAAATGGCGAAGCTGTTTCCTTTGGAAAAGTCTGCAAAATAGGGTTTCAATATGGCCTCCTGGAGATCATGTGACAAATTAAAGCATTGCTATTGGTTTATAATACTCTTCCCTCTTTTTTAAAGTATCGCATCACTCAAAAACATGCGTTGTAGAAATTTGACAGGCCAAAAATGGGTATGTTGCCTGAGGGCAACACCGTACTATAGAGGGTTAAAAAGGTGTTGCAGCAATAGTTTTGTTTACAGCTTAAAAATGTAAGAAAAACTGATTGGTTGGTTGTTTCCTGTCCTGCAGGGTGACTGGGCGTGGCTGAAGAGACTTCCTGACGGGTCATTCAGCAGAATCACCCCCAAAACCAGCGAAGTGTTTGAGCTGGTACGTAACATTGACTACATTTACATGCACACTAATATTTCACATTTGATACAGGTGATGGATCATGTGGCATTTTCGGATTTTAGATATTCTGAATACGGCCCTGATCCGAATGTAGCATTTTCTGATTAAGACATGGGGGATATGCCGATATTATGCTTTGGACGCCTATATAGCACATTCAGAACATGCATTTCAGTTTGGGTTTTTACTGGAGTTTGAAGCAGTTGAAGACCTCTTGCCCATTTACAGTCAGTTTTTAGTGCAGGTGTAGAGATGCACACGCAAAAGAACGGCCAATGTTTGGTCTGAGGAAGAAAAAACATCTACTTTTAGACATTGTTTTCATTGCCTTAAGTTCAGCATTTTGGCCTTCACAATCTTAGTTTATGGCGGACAAATCAGGAGAAAATTAACATTGTTTGAGAACTGTCTTTGTCCCAGCAATTCAGTCTCGCAAGCTCTGGCAACATAGATAGCGTTAGCGTTACCCAAAGTCTGGCGAGACTTCATCCAAACTCTGGTGCTGAATAAACATCTCATGTTAGCAAAAAACTCCTTAAAGTGTCTTTTAGACCAACTTAACACTCAAAAAGATTTTTTTCAAGTGACCAAGATGTTACAATTTATGTCAATGAACTGAAAACACGCTGTTAAAGGGTTAAAGATCAAATGCACAGTGCACTGTGGTAGCGACCTGTCAATCATACGGTAGCCCCGCCCTAAATCATACCCTGCTTTATTGTCTGTTTTACTCTGAATGGGACCATAATGTATAAAATCATCATCATGCTGTATTGAAGAAGACTTTAAACTGACGATTGAGACCATAAATTCATTATGAGAATATATACTGAAGTAATAAATCAAGTGAGAAATAGGGTCATTTTCTGATAGACTTCTTAAGGATCTGATTTATTTTTGCAGTGGAGTCGCCACCTGCTGGCAATTACAAAGAATGCAGGTTTAAGGCACTTCTGCATTTTCAGGAGAAAAGCTGGTTGTCACTGGTAATAAAAGAAACCAGCATCACAGAGTATTTTGTGTTTTGGCTGCAGATGAAGGACATGCGTCATGAGAATGTGAACCCTTTCCTCGGCTTCTTCCACGACTGCGGCGTGTTCGCCATCGTGACGGAGTTCTGCTCCAGAGGAAGTCTGGAGGACCTGCTGCTGAACGACGACGTCAAACTTGACTGGATGTTCAAGTCGTCGCTGGTGCTGGATTTAATTAAGGTCAGTATTTATTTATTGTTTGATTTTTTTTAAAAATATATATTGTGTGTCAAATTTTGACTTTAAAAATAATTAAAGCATTGAATTTGCTTTAAACCTTTTTATTATATATACATATATATATATATATATATGTATGGCACATTTTACATACATAAATGCAAACTAACAAGAGTTCACCCCAATTTTTTTTTAGCTGGATTTTTAAGTGAATTTAAAGAATATATTAAAACCTTCAAATTTAAAAACACTTAAAAAGGAAATTCTAATGTTTTTTAATTATAATATTATATTTATAATGTTTTTTAATTTCCTGTTTAGCTGTACCATTTTTTGTACATATCTACACAGAATTTACACATTTAAATAATATTTGAATAATGATTGAAAAAATAAATGAATGAAGAAGTAAATGTAGAAGTAGAAAGTAACAAAAAAAGAAGAAAGACCAAAGTAAAGTACCTCAATTAACGTACTTTGTCCTTACTGTACCACAACTGAAATCAATCTGACTTGTTAGTTTTCTGTCTCAGGGTATGAAGTACCTCCACCACCGTGGAGTGACCCACACTCGCCTGAAGTCTCGCAACTGTGTGGTGGATGGCCGTTTTGTCCTGAAGGTCACAGACTACGGCTACAACGAGGTTCTGGAGGCTCAGAGGTTCCCCTACATAGAACCACCTGCAGACGGTGAGAGAACACATTTAAGTAATGAATCATCAATCATCAAACATCAAGTTATGAATCATTTATACGAGTTTCCACCGCAGAAGAATGCTAACGGAGCTCTGTGTTGCTCCAGAGTTGCTGTGGACGGCTCCAGAGATCCTGAGGGGTGGGCAACCGGAGCTTTACGGGACTCCGTCTGGAGACGTGTACAGCTTCGCCATCATCATGCAGGAGGTGGTGGTCAGAGCGCCTCCGTTCTGCATGATGGACCTGTCCGCCACAGGCAAGACAACAACCTCACAAACTGAAACTGAAAAGCAGCAGTGTTTTTATCAGTACAAGCATCAGGTTTTAGGGCTGGGGTAGAGATGCATGCAGATAAGAAAAAACAACATTTGTGGTCTGTAGAAGACAAAATTTAATATATTTCCGTCAACTGTTTTGTGTGTACGGTGGGCGCTGATCATAGACTGTTTAATAGTGTAATGTAATATAATAGTGCTATGTAGTCACTGTGACACGAGTCAGAGGCAGGCAGGGTCTGCAACGGGTAATCAGTCCACAGAAAAACTCTTGAAAGTTAGGCATGAATGCAATGAACGATCTGGTGATCTCTTTATTTTCATTGGTGATCTGAAGCAGCTGAGTGAACAGGTGAGTGGAGTTGGGCTGATGAGGTGGGAGTGGCTGGCAAGTAGAATGTGAAAGTACTGGGAGACAGAAGCTGCAGGAATGAGAAGAAGAGAGCAGAGCTGAACTGCGACATGATCAAGTCTTCATGTTCACAACACTTTCAAACAAGTGGCAGGAGAGGCGACCGCACCCGCTTAGCTAGCTTTGATAGTAAGGGACAATCAATATTCAAAAAGCTGACTCCTTAATGTGTTTTTCGTTCAATCGAACACTCAAAAAGACATTTTTCAAGCAACCAAGATGTTTTTTGGGCACATTAAAACATGCATCTCATAAAATCTCATAAAAGAAGTGGACGTAGCCATTAGCATGAAGACAATGCTGAAGTGCTTTAAACCCGCATTCTTTCTAATGGCCAGCAGGGGGCAACTCCACTGGTTGCAAAAAGTAGTCCATGAGAAAACGATTCCACTTGTCACTTTATTTATTACTTCAGTAAACATTTTCCTAACAGTCCTGGATTTTATTGATTTTTCTATGGTGTTCCTCAAGGTCTTGGTGTCTTAATGTTGTATTTTGGAGGGATTTTTAACCTTTTTTTTTAATCAATTCTCAATTTTTAAAAATTGTCCAATTTCGCACCAAATCTGTGTACCAATAGTATCAACTCAAAAATTGCTTCACCAAATTATAAAACATAATTGAGCACGGGAATGTACTTAATAAACTCTGATCTTAATGTTCTAAGCCCTTATGCACTCATTTTAATTCATGAATTAATTGATTCATTCATGAATTAAAATGACAGATTTATGACTAGAACAACTTCTCTAACTGTGAAGGGGTTGCTAAATAAAAAAAAACATTGCTCTATTAACATGCTGCACTGGGAAGTTGAACATTAGCATTTAAAGAGCATGTTAGCATTTTATTTATGAATCTTCTGGGACTAAAATGATGTGTGTGTGTTGATGGCGATAGATGAACAGTTAGGCATCTGTTGAGATGTTTTGATCAGGACTCTGTTTCTCCGACTGACTGACTGACTGACTGTTTCCCGTGTTTCAGACATTATTGAGAAGCTGCGTAAACCACCTCCTCTGTGCCGCCCGCTGGTCAGTCCAGACTGCGCTCCGTTAGAGTGCATCCAATTGATGAAACAGTGCTGGAACGAACAGCCGGACAAGAGGCCGGGCTTTGATGAGATCTTCGATCAGGTAAAGTTTAAGTAAAAACGTCATGACTACATGTTGCTTTTAATTGGAACACGATGAAGAAGGTCGCTATTAGCCCATTCAATGGCAGCTAAACAATACATGTTTCACAATATAGCTTAAATTGAGTGATAACAACCTGCTGGCCTACTTAATGGAGGATCAACGCTGATAAATGCCCATTCAATCCTCTGAAACAGGATTTTTTATTCCTTCCTCTCCTCTCAGTTTAAAAACATTAACAAGGGAAGGAAGACCAACATCATAGACTCCATGCTGAGGATGCTGGAGCAGTACTCGTCTAACCTGGAGGAGCTGATCAGAGAGCGGACGGAGGAGCTGGAGATCGAGAAGCAGAAGACAGAGAAACTGCTGACTCAGATGCTTCCTCCGTGAGTAAACATATTAAAACACACAATTTTTTTTTATAAAATCAGGGGTTGTAAAAAAACTAAATACTGATGAAAAAAGAAAAATATTAACACACAAACTGCAGAATGACATTTTCCTCAATTTTATTTCTAGCCACTTTTTAGTTCATAATGTGACATTTGTTGTGGGTCCATTATTTATACTTTACCCAATTTATTTATATAATTATTGATTTCATAATAATGGGTTTGTTATTCATTTAATATCCAATACTGTTGTTGTAAAAAAAGAAAAAAAAAAGAATTCTTTCTATTACAAAGTAATTTTCTAAAGTAAAAGTTTTCACAAAAATGAATGTAAAAACATTAAAAGGTTAATCGAGATACATGTACAGACCTTTCCTTTTGACTCTGAAATGAAAATAAGTTGATGAGCTTGGTGTTTTTGCAGTTTACATGCATGCTTGTTTTTATGTCTCAAGGTTCATTTATTTGTGCATGCCTTACATAAGGCGTAAAAAGGGCAAATTGTCAAAGTTTCAACAAAATTGAAGATATAGAAGGTAAAACAGCAGAATCACAGCATATTTTACAGTGGATAATGTTAATAATTTAATTCAATAAGAATGCATTGAAAGTTTTTTTGGATACAGTGTCTTAAATCGACATACCACTTTTATTTTTAACTCGTGTTTTCTTCGCTCTTGCAGCTCTGTGGCCGAGGCCCTGAAGGTGGGTGGAGCAGTCGAACCGGAGCACTTTGACAGCGTGACACTTTACTTCAGCGACATCGTCGGTTTCACCACCATCTCAGCCAACAGCGAACCCATCGAGGTGGTCGACCTGCTCAACGACCTTTACACGATCTTTGACGCCATCATAGGAAACCACGACGTTTACAAGGTATTAATATATATTGTATTAATATATGTCCGACCGCTTAGTAACTGAGTTGGAAATTACGTAAATACATGGTGAAAATGAACCAGGCGGCAACCTCCGGGTCTGAGCAGGGAGGCAAACCAGGAAGTGCCTTAAGCTGCATTCTACCGAAAATTCCAGCAGGGGGTGCTAAGTGTGGCTGCAAAAACATTTCTGTCCATCCATTTCAATGCAAAATGAGAAAACTTTTCTCTTGATTTATTACCTCAGAAATTTTTTTTAGGAGAACACTTTGGTCTCAATCGATAGTAAAAAATATTCTTATAGACATTTTGATGTTAATAGTTCAAATAATGGCCCCATTTAGAAGAAAATAGAAGATAAAGAATCCTAAGATTTGGGGCGTGGCTACCTTTGATTGACAGGTGGTTAACAAACAAGCTTTCATCAGGAGAGAAGCAGAACAATGCGTATCCATGGCATGGTTCTCATAGATTTTATATGGCTGCCATCGCCGATCTGCAATCTTGATGAAGTGGCTCCCAACAAAAATTCAAACTTATGGTGATCAAGAGCATGTGGAAAAAATGTGGTGCTTTTGTCTGGCGTGTCCCCTTTATTTAACTAAGCCTCCTGACTAATATTCTGCTCCAGGTGGAGACAATCGGGGACGCTTACATGGTGGCATCAGGTCTTCCCGTCCCGAACGACGATCGCCACGCTGCAGAGATAGCCAACATGTCGCTGGACATCCTAAGCGCTGTGGGAAGCTTTAAAATGAGACACATGCCCGACGTTCCTGTCAGGATACGAATTGGACTGCACACAGGTGAGGCAGCAAGGAGTGCAAAAATAATTGCTAATAATTTACTGGGTCAATTTCTGTGTTGCATTTTCTGTTGCAACATTTAAAAATTTTGCTTCAAAATTAATTTCGACTTTAATGGAAACACGGCATATGTCACTTCTGGTACTCAAATTGTCCTAGTAACTATGTAACTTCCGGTATTTTACATTTTAAAGTATCTTTTATAATGCCTAACCAAGAACTTTTACCCCAAACCTAAGGGCACTTTCACAACATAAAGTTTAGTCCATTTCAATCGAGCTCTGGTGCGATGCGGCTTGTTACGGTTAGTTCGGTCGCTTATAAACGTTCTGGTAATTTCCATTAAATAATGTATAAAAACCTACAAAGGCCGTTTTCGCAAAATGAGTTTTTCTCATCAATCTCAACTTCAGCTCCACTTACAGAAAAAGGTTTTTACAGAGGGGTTTGTGTATATATCATTTGTACACTGATTTATAGCAAAAGGAGATATCCTAACAATAACAAAAGGAGATATCCTAATTGCCTCCTGTAAAAAAATTTTTAATAAACTTTGAACCTAATTTATCAACAAAATAAAATACAAAGCTGTGAAATTTGCTTTCTTCAATGTTCATATTTATGTCCTGGTGATATATGCAAATTAGCACATAATTATTGAATTCATGTCTCATTTGCATATCTAAACATAAAATTTCAGAAACCTTGTAATGCAAAAAAATATTGTTTTAATGTAAATAACAATCTGAGGAAGGTTCATGGTGATGTCTTTAAGTTAAGAAAAAAAAAACCCATTCATCTGTAGTGTTAATTTAAGTAATAACACAAAAATAACAGCATGATATAAACTGAATTACTTGGGTCTCCCAGTCTCTCTCCCTCTGTTTCCTGTCACTTCTTTACTGTCACCTGTGTAATGAAACACCCCCTAAAAACCTGCATTTATTAGCTATATTTAGCCAAAATAAGGAATAATAACTGTATGTGTGTTTGACTGTTTCAGGTCCGTGTGTAGCAGGCGTGGTCGGTCTCACGATGCCTCGTTACTGTCTGTTCGGAGACACCGTAACCACCGCGTCCCGTATGGAGTCCAGCGGGTTGCGTAAGTTAAACATCATCAGCAGTGGAATGTAACTAAGTACATTTACTCAAATACTGTACTTAAGAACAAGTATTAGGTACTTGTATTTCACTTAATTATCTCCATTTTCTGCTATTTTATACTTCTCTTCCACCACAGCACTGTGCAAAAGTCACACAAAATATTGATTTGATTTAGATTTTTCTTCTGTTCACTCACTTTGCATTTTGTTTATTGATAAAAGTGAACCAGTAACATTTCTATTTTTGAAAGCAGTCTTATTAAACAGCATTTTTTCACACCTGCCTAAGACTTTTGCACAGTACTGTATATCTCAGAGGGAAATATTGTTACCTCATCAGCCCAACTCCACTCACCTGTTCACTCAGCTGCTTCAAATCACCAATGAAGCCACTATAAAGAGTTCTGCCTCACACTCACCAGATTGTTCATTGCATTCATGCCTGAATCTCCAGAGTTTTTCTGTGGACTGATTACCCGTTGCAGACCCTGCCTCCCTTTGACTTGATTCCCTGATAAACGCCTCAGCCTTCTGTCCCTGACCACACTACTTTACAAATTTAGAATTTTACAAGATTAGATTGTTAATACAAAATATGAATCAACCAATGAATTATAATGGATTATTATGGATTAACTAAATTGAGTAATATAAATAAGCTCCACTTACACACCAGATGCAGCTTTAAAGTGATCAATAAATAAAAAAATAACCAAAGTGTATATGATAATTTATTATAAAAATAAATGTAATATTTAGGCGGTTACATAATAATAATAATAATAATAATAATAATAATAATAATAATAATAATAATAATAATTGAATAAATCAATTAAAAAATGATTAAAACAATTTAACACATTAAACAATACACATAAATGATCATTAAATGGTACACACTAAAATTAAATAATAATAGTTAAATCATATACATCATATTTTATTTATTGGTTATGTTTTGCATCAATAATATTCAGTAAATATTCAGAGTAACTACATCCCCTGAATAAATGCAGTGAATTAGAAGTATAAAGCAGTAAAAAAAAAAAGTAGTAGAAGTACTTAAAAAATTTTAGTTAAGTACAGTACTTAAAATTTACTTAAAAGTAAAATGTACTTAGTTACATATTATTATTACAAGTTACAATATAATGTATTGTCATTTCACAAAACTCAACTCAAAACTTTTTTTGGTAAATTTTACTAAAATAACCTTTTTTTCCTCTTTTTCTTCTTGTTCTAGTTTTATTTATTCCTGCATTATTATAAAACTCAGTTTGTTTGTTTGTTTGCAGCGTACAGGATCCACGTCCACCAGAGTACAGTGCAGGTCCTGCGGGAACTGAATCTGGGCTACAAGGTCGAGTTGAGGGGCAAGACAGAAACCAAGGTATTTAATATTAATGATTTTTTTCTGAGATTTTTTGTGGTCGGTCTTTCACTTTGTTTGCCTGCGTGTCTCTCTCTCTCTTGCTCTCTCTCAGGGAAAAGGAGTGAGGGAGACGTACTGTTTTACTATATATTCGCTTTTTTATTGCCTATTGAATTGCTTTACTGTATTTTCTTTGCCTTTGTCACTGTATATTTGACTTTTTTATGCCATATATTAAACTTTTTACTGTTTATTTATTTTATTTGATGATTTAATGATATTAATATTGTCAGGATATAATTAGCTTTTTTTCCTGTGCATTTAATTTTTTTTACTCTATTTTTTGCCTATGTCGCCGTATATTTTACTATTTACTGTAACCTGCATATCTTTGCTTTTTTCTATTTTTTGTTTCACTGAATATTTTGAATATTTTTCTTACTATATATTTTGCTTTTTTAATTTTATTTTTTCACTTTTTTATTGCATTTTTTATGCATATTTTGCTTTTTTCTACTGTATATTTTTTGCTTTTTATAAGCATGAAGACTGTTAGCAGAGGGAAACAGTTCAGAAATAAGCCTGCGTGTCTCTCTCTCTCTCAGGGAAAAGGAGTGGAGGAGACGTACTGGCTTGTAGGGAGAGAGGGATTTAATAAACCACTTCCTGTCCCTCCAGAGGTCAAGTCCGGGTAAGAACAAGTCGACAGATATATATGCTGTCTGATATGTTATGTTTACACAATATATAATGCAGGAAATGTTGCTTTACATGATTTAGAATTTTTTATATTCAGCAATTAAGTGAAACTGAACAGTAATTATGTTTATTTAGCTATTTATTTTATTGCTATTTATTCTTTATTTTTTCAGTTATCATTTATAGAATTGGCTGTATAATGTATAATGATTATAACAATGTTAAATAGTAAGTAGCTGTCTGGGTACATTTGCAGAGAGGTGAAAAATCAGTAAGCAAATCACAATTAAAAATTCTATTTTCATTCCAGGTCATAAAAATTATGATATTGGCCGCCATATCTGTTATCGATTAATTTTACCCTCTAACAGAAGAGTCAATCAGGATGTATGGATAGCAACATGCACATTGCTAACTGCATTATTGTGTACACAATGTGTATATAAATTACCTGCAAAGTCTTATTTTACTGATCATTTAATACACTTAATATCTAGAATATATCTAATTAAAAAAGATATCTGTTGAATAACTATAATAATAAAATAAACTTATAATAAATAAATAATAAATAAAACTTTATTTTTACTTTAATGACAGTGAGCTTTTGGCAACTTTTTATTTATTTTTACGACTTCTTTTAGAAAAAAATTACTTTCAATTCAAAGTTTTATTTTAAAAAACAAATGGAAGTTACCTTTTTCACATCAGCAATATAGTCTGCATGTTTTTATGAAGAATTAACTGTTAGCATTAACATTCAAGACTGTTGAGCAATTGAATAATACTGTAAAAAAAAAAAAAAACTATTATGTACCCTTATACACGGTCGCCCATAAAGTTGGAATACATTTTTATTTTCTTACCATGAAATGGTTGTGACAATGTGATTTATTCTGGACAGATAAAGTGTATATCTTTATGGGGCACAGTGTATTAATTTACAGATTTCAAAGTCCATTTTATGGTTCATATTTATAATAAAATATTTTTATGGCATTTACACTTTGAAAAAACAAGAAAAAACCTTTAAGATGATCTTGTAAATTTCAGGAACATAACTTTTTTTTTTTTTTGCAGTATGCCCTTAAGGGCACCATTAGGATTCATGCTTATCTGTAGACCTATACAGTAGTGTGTGTGTGTGTGTGTGTGTGTGTATACGTGAATGTGTGTGTGTGTGTGTGTGTGTGTGTGTGTATGTGCATGTGTAGGTTTGTGTGTGTGTGTGTGTGTGTGTGTATGTGCATGTGTAGGTTTGTGTGTGTGTGTGTGTGTGTGTGTGTGTGTGTGTGTGTATGTGTTTGTGTTTGTGTATATATCCAAGTGTGTGTGTGTGTATGTGTGTGTGTGTGTGTGTGTGTGTGTTAATGTGTGTTTGTTTTTGTGTGTATATCTATGTGTGTGTATATCTATGTGTGTGTTTGTGTGTGTGTGTGTGTGTGTGTGTGTGTGTGTGTGTGTGTGTGTGTGTGTGTGTGTGTGTTCATGCTCTCACTTCGTCCCAACAGGCAAATGGCCCATGGGCTGCAGATGGCCGAGATAGCGCAGTACAAGAAACGGAAAGCCGAGAGGCAACAGCAGGAACAGCTTGCAAAGAAGAAAAACTGAGGTAATGTTATGCATTATACAAAACAATGTGTAACATTACTGGCTCTGTTGGCTACGTGACGCCTGTTAGCACCGACTGTCTCACGCTGTCGCTGCAGTTTGTTTGCATTTTGCTGCATCTTGAACAAGTTCAGGTTTCTGGGTTTGTGTGCAGTAATGGGCTTTAATTTTGAATATACATGCAAATGTTTGAATTTCAAAATAAAATGTAACCCTCTGAACCTGGTGGTGGGCTTGAAAAGGATGTTTTCTTCAGTTCAATATGTATAGCATGTGGAGACCTGATTTTTTAACAATATTCATGACACGCATGGGCACTTAGAAAAGTGTATATATAAATTCCATTTTATTAAAAAAATTTAAAAATAATTTATCGGAGAAACTCAACTTCTTTCTGTCATTATAACTGTTATTCTGCACAAAAGGCATGTTTGAGTTGTCCCCACTTCTAGCCATGATTGTGCTGATTCCATAGAGCTGCAGGACTTATAGATTTATATAGATGTTTTATATATTGCAGTGAAATACAAGGACACAGTGAGTAAAATGTAAAAAGAGGACAAAAACGGCCTAATACGGCTTGTTGGGGTTCAGTGTGTACATTTGTTTTTGACCAGGTGCTGGTTTCACGTTGGAGATTTATTCTGAGTCGGTCATGTTTTTTTTCAAGATGCAAGTAAATGCAATGAAAAGACAGCGACCCGTAGAGGCAGTTTAAGGGATATTTATTAAATTAAAATTTTAACTTTTCTTTTATCAGAGGGGGGGTTTTCTATTTTGATTAGCTGGTCACTGACAAAACTCAGTTCTTCTACTTTACAAGTTTAAAAAAGGCAAATGTTAATGTTACTTCAAGTCAGACGTGATGCATCTGCACATTTTTTCGTGAACACTCATTTCCAGAGTTAGATGAGAAGATCAATAACACTCTTATCAGTGAATGCAAAGCTTCTATATGGAACAGGAAAATGGGTTTAATCACAGAAAAGTGTGTGTGTGTGTGTGTGTGTGTCTTGTTGTATAATTAGATTTTCTTAACTGTATTTTTGCCTTTTTACCTCAATTTTCATTTTTTCTGTTTTTTATTTATTTATTTTGTCTCTGTATATTTGGCTTTTTTTTAACCATATACTTTACTTTTAACTGTAATTTATTTGTCTTTTTACTGCATATTTTGCATTTTACAGTATTTCTCTGCTTTAATTGCAATTAGATTTTTTAAATGTATATTTTATATTTAGCTTTGTTTTACTTAATATATGATTTTCACTGTATTTTTTGTTGCTTTTTTCTGCTTTCTATTTTGCCTTGTTTTACTATATATTTTGCTTTTTATTGCATATTTAATTGTTTTACTGTATTTTCTTTGCCTTTGCCACTGTATATTTGACTTTTTTCTCTTTTTTTTTACCATATATTCAACTTTTTACTATTTATTTATTTTTTACTGCATATTTAATATTTTTTTCATTTTCTTGATGATTTAATGATAATAATATTTTCAGGATATAATTAGCTTTTTTTTAACTCTATTTTTCGACTCTGTCACCGTATACTTTATTATTTACTGTAATTTCTTTACTGCATATCTTTGCTTTTTTTTCTATTTTTTGTTTCACTGAATATTTTGAATATTTTTCTTACTATATATTTTGCTTTTTTAACTGTATTTTTTCACTTTTTTATTGCATTTTTTATGCATATTTTGCATTTTTTTACTGTATATGTTTTGCTTTTTATAAGCATAAAGACTGTAAGCAGAGGGAAACCGTTCAGAAATAAGCTTGTTCTGTAACTTCCAGCTTAAATCAGAGTGTTAATGATTTCCTCATCTAACTCTTAACTATTAAGCTACTCCTCTAATGATTCCTTTGTTTTTATATTTTATTTTTTAATTGCTTCTTTCCTCTTTGTCCTTCAGCGTCTCTTTTCCTCTCAGGACTCAGGTCAGCGATGCACCGAGTGAGTCCAAGGACCTGAAACACGTGTTTCACAAGGCGGTGAAGAAGATCTCTCACGTCAGAGTCGTCACTCACATGGTCGCCCCCGACGATGACGACAACGTGTTGATGTCACACCACTGACCGACCCACAACAACGTCATCATCACCATCATCATCATCTTCATCATCATCATCATCATCATCATCATCACTGTCTCCAGGACGACAGAGGGGGCTGAGAAAGTGTTCATTCAGAGTATCACCATGTGTGTGTATGTGTGTGTGTGTATGTGTGTGTGCGTGTGTGTGTATGTATGTGTGTGTGTCTATATATATGTGTGTGTGTGTGTGTGTGTGTGTGTGTGTGTGTGTGTGTGTGTGAAGTCTTGTGAGGACCTGTGTATAGAGGCTGAGATGTGCTGACTCAGCAGAGCGGGGATCTACAGAAACTATCTGTCAGCAGCAGCTAATCTCTGCTTCACTTCCCCTGTTTCTCCGTTTGTCGGGAGGAGAGGAAACCGAGAGGGGAAAAAAGGTTTTAACATCTCAACTTTAGCACAAATCTCTTCCGAATGATACTTGTGAATGTGTATTACTCTGTTTCACAAAACCAAAAATTGCTGCAACAGCTTATGTGACATAATTGAGCACAGAATTGGACTTCATATACACTTTTCATACACTTTTTAGTTAATAAATTAATTTTTATTACAGATTCTGTCAGATAAATGTCTTGAAGCTCTGTTTTGATGTTTAAATTGTAAAGTGCTTATAGGTCATAATTATGATTATTTAGATTTTCTTCTCAGTAGAAGCGTTGAGTCTATTTTTTGTAACCAAACCGGCCTGATAAAACACAATAAATCTTTTTGGTGCTTCATTTCAGTGTCATTGTCTGTGTGTGTGTGTGTGTGTGTGTGTGTGTGTGTGCGTGTGTGTGTGTGTGTATTTGTGTGACTTCACTAAGTGTTAAACAAAGCCACAGCGCCTCCTGGCGATGGTACAAAAGATAAACTGTGTTTCAGCTACAGATGGCTCCTAGAAGGATTATCCCCACTGATCCCCAGTGTTTGTGTGTGTATGTGTGTGTGTGTGTGTGTGCGTGCCTGCGTGTGTGTGTGTGACAGGCAGTAGCAGAGTTAAATTAGGACAAAATGAACATCATTTTGTGTCCAATAATCATGACATGACCCCTCTTACTTTTTACTTTTTGCATTTTTTTACTGCATATTTTACTTTAACAGTATTTTTAACAGGCACATTTTCTGTTTTTACTGCATTTTTTATTTTTATTTTACTGTACAAAAATGTGTGTTTTTAAATGCATACTTTGCTTTTTCATGCAGCATTCTTTTTACTGAATAATAAAAAAAAAAATTTAAACTATTTTTAATGCATATATTTTTTACTGTATATTTTAGCTTTTTTTTTTTTTAAACTGTAATATTTATTAGGTTGTTTTTTTTCCATGTACACAAGAGACATACACAACAAAAGAAAAAACACTTAACATTAATAAAACAGTATCAACATTCATGGCTGCGGGTATCCATATTCTACAAAATCAGATTCATACAGTTCACAGTTCACGTGTCTTTCGTTATGTCATGCAACACCCATTTTTTTCACTTTGAAATAGAAACATCTTCCTTCAGTCGAAGTTGGTAGGTCATTTTTTCCATACAGTATATTTCTCTTACAATCCCTAGCCATTGTTTTTATGGTAGGAGATTCAGTCTTGTACCAGTTCCTTGTTATTGTCTTCTTGGTCGCAATCAGCAGTATCTTGACTATATAACTATCATTACCAGTTACACTTTCAGTTACATTTCCAAGGTACATCATTTTACTTTAATTTGGTATTTCATACCCCAATATATCTTTAATTATGGCACCGACATCATCCCAAAATGAGCGCAGCCTGGGGCACAACCAGAAAATATGTGCATGGTTAGCTTCTTTGCTCCCACATGCCCGCCAACATAGTTGTTCTGTAGCACTTTGTCTACTTTTAATCTTGGGTGTGAAAATTTTAGCTTTTTAATTGTATATTTAACTTCTTCTTGCAACATATTTTGCTTCTTTACTTTTACTTTCTTCCCTGTATTTTTTTACAGTAAGTTTTTAGTAAGTTACATTTATATCTGCACATTTTCTTTTTGAACTGCATTTTTTTAAAATTCTCACTGGAAAAAATGTGTGTTTTTAAATGCATATTTTGCTTTTTTTTTTAACCATATATATTGCTTTTTCTTACTGCATACTTTTTACTGTATTTTTTTGTTTTTACTTTTTTACTGTATATTTATGTATATTATACATTGCAAAATATTTAGCTTTTTATCTGATGCTTTTTTACTACATATTTTCTGTTTTTGCTGCATTTTTTCTCTTTTACTGTATGATTAAGTTTTTTGTGATCAAGTGACATCTTAAAGATAATTAGTTTGCAAAAGGAGAAAAAATAATTTATCTGCATGAAAATCTCGGTGTTTATTGACCACACAAACTGGTTTTAGTGGCCAGTCTGCAGCTCTGAATGTATGTAACGTTTATGTTCTGACAGACGGTGAAGCTGCAGAGACGAGATTATCAGAGAATTTACGTTATCCAGGCGTTAATGGCCGTTTGTTTGGGGCCAGGAAGAGATTAGTATAGATTATGATATAGTGATATATAGAATAAGGAGGAATATAGACTAGAATAAAGATTAGAATATAGTGAGGAATGGGAGATTAGACCTGGATTATCACATGTAAATGTCACTGCAGCATTTTCATCATAAATACGAATAAGAAGTCAAGTCTGTTCAAAAGCTCATATGGAAAAATATATATTTTTAAAAGCATTATGACAAAATTTCATTAAAATTAAAAATCTGTTGAAGTTGTTACTCTGCATAAACTCTCATTAATTAATTGATAAAATGTAACATAAATGGATATTTCTGTATTAATTTGTTTTGTTGATGACAAAGACACACAAAACAACTACATATAGATGCAAAACCATCATAAAATGACTAAAAATAGATGCAAAATGATCACAAAGACACACAAAGTGACTAAAAACAAATGGAAACCACCACAGAAAGATGTGAAACGACTAAAAATAGTAGCAAAACGATGACAAAGACACACAAAACAACTACATATAGTTGCAAAACTACCACAAAATGATTAAAGATAAATGCAAAACCACCACGAAAGATGCAAAATGATCAAAATAGGAGTAAAACAAGGACAAAGACGCATGACGCATGATGCAAAACTACCACAAATTATGCAAAACTATTAAAAATAGTTTCAAAATGACTAAAAATAGATGCAAAACAATCAGACACACAAAGTGACTAAATAATCACATGACAAAAAGATGCAAAACGATTAAAAACAGATGCAAGTTGAAGTCTTTCCTCTGCATGAACTCTAAACTCTCATCCAGTCACATGCACATGATTATAGAGGGGCAGGGGCTCAAAGTCAGAAAAGGGCAGCATGTGTGCGCCCCAATTTTTTTTTTCCGGTCCTTTACACAATATGGAAATTAATGTAAAATTTAAAAAGTACTGATAGAAAGCTAACTACTTGTATCCTGTGTAGGTGAAAGTGATATGCAATTGCCATTTATTTTGTGTCAACAAATTATTGTCAACATGACTTAATTCACATTATCATAGGCTTCTATCATAGGCTTTTCTGTATCCTTTCTTTTTTTGGCATTGTGCTGCAGGCATAATCAACATGAATCACGTTTAAATACAGATGGTAATATTTCAAACACAGATAACCTACAGTTTATATCCCCGGAATGCTGAAATTACTATGTAATTATTATTATTATTATTATCATTATTATTATTATTATGATTATTATTTTGTTAGCCCACACAGTAGTAGCAAAGTCACAATAAACTTTATATCTAGACCAGAATAGCAGGTTTCAGAACTGTGGCATGATAAACAGCCCACACTATAGAGGTAGTAAGAACCACAAAACCAAAAACACCTCATTTTAATCCAGAAGAGTCGTAGGAAAGTAGTCTCGCCACCAGACCTTCCTCTACAGAAGAAAGTAGGACAACAACTCGGTGCAGACCTGTTGATCTGCCTATTTTGTGATGTTAAAACCTCAGACCTGTAGTGAGGGAAATATGATCCGCCGTAAACACGGTGCATTTTATTTTAAAAATGTATTTGAAAAAGAAAAAAAAGAAAATGTATTTTGTACACGATTTCCTGCGCCATGCTCCGATGTTCGGTAAAAATAGAGCCGTGATACAGCAGAGCTGCAGCCGATGGAAGCTGACACATTGACTAAAATAGGGCGTTTTTCTGAATTATGATCCATATTTAAGCGAATAGGCCTAAGTGAACGGCGACTAGTTAGACCAGGGATTCCCAAAGTGTGGTGCGTGGACCCCCAGGGCTGCACGAGCTGCCGCTAGGGGGTGCGCAAGATGAAAAATTTAATGGCGGTCTAATAATTACACAATTAAATTTTTTCCCCCACACAATAAAGACGTGTAAATAAAAATTTCCTTTGTAAAATGTAAAATCAAAAACTGTAATATTAATTAATTAATAAATGCAGGCTATTCAAAATGCACTTCATCTTAAAATGAAGGGTAGAAAAAGATATCTTCTTCCATTTTTCCAACCTGTGTTATGATTAAATTTTTGTTCAACGCGGCTCAAAATATTAGCTATAACATTTTCCCGTCAACCTGGTTGGGACATAAAAAGGGGTGCGTGGCTAAAAAAGTTTGGGAACCGCTGAGTTAGACCATAACTCACAGGTTCAAGTTGCTCCACTGTCACGTCTCCTCAGTTATCCAGGGGGCAGCGGCTTCTCTCCCTCTCACTTACTCGCCCGCTCTCTCTCTCTCTCTCTCTCTCTCTCTCTCTCTCTTTCTGTGTTTCTCTCTCTCTCTCTCTCTCTTTCTCTCTCTCTCTCTCTCTCTCTCTGGCGGAGAGTGTGTGATGCAACAGAGAAGCGGCAGGCTCAACACACACAACAACCCTATTACAAGAAAATGGGTACGGTAAAATACCGTGGAGTTTTTGTAGCGCCGTTTATTACATCCCTATGCATAAAGGGCAGGCTATTTTTTTTCCAATGTGTCCATTCTAAGCTCCATGTTGTCTGATGTGTGTTGTGTCGACTATTTATGTATTGACTATTTGTTGCTGGCCATGTGAGCCGTATGAACCATTACAACCTGCTGCTCAAAATGAATTGCCCCTTGTGGGATTAATAAAGTTGTTTGAATTTGAATTTGAAATTGAATTTGTAACGTTAGCCCGGGTGTGGGCGTGTCTCAGGTGTCTACTGTCTCCTATAAATTACCTTTATTAACATAATGAGGAAAATCAGTGTTTCATTCACTCAAAAAAGTGTTGTCTCTGAACATAATCCAGCCAGGCCACACAACTGAGGCTAAGTATTAAACAGTAATATACAAACATAATTTGTAGGAGACAGGTTTGCTGTGAGACACAAATTTGAGGAGATCTTTAGACAATAATAAAATAAACAGCCTAAAGTATGGTAAAAGTATAGTACAATTATTGTTTAAAAGATCTGATATGCTGAATCATAAACTGTATGGTGAATATGTTATGTTTCTGAATATGGGGCTGTATTAAATCCTGTGTAGTCTATCAGTGAATACACTGATCATATTGAAGCAATGATATAGAAATGATCAGGCCTCATTCAAGGCAAGGCAAGGCAAGTTTATTTGTATAGCACAATTCAACACAAGGTAATTCAAAGTGCTTTACATACACATTAAAAACAGCAAGACACAATTGAAAACAGTAAAAACAGTCAATTAAAACAGGGAAGATACAGCAGGATAAAAAAAGAGATAAAATAATAAAAAGCACAAGTCAAACATTGTGTAGTTAAAAAGTAAGGGCAGTAGAGTAGAGCAGATACGTGTTAAAGTTAAGAGTACGCTTCAGTTTTTAGTCCTGATTTAAAGGAACTGACCGTTTGGGCATTCAACAATGATTCAATATGATTTAGCCAGCCCAAAAGGTTTGTGATGACTGCATTTTTCATTTATGCTATCTTATTTCGTAGATGAAAACATTTGGTCCATCTTGTGAAGCTCCATACGACTCTGTCAGAGGATGCAGTGTGAGAAGCAGCAACACCAGAGGACTGCCTGCTTCCTTCATGCATGTGACAGTTTAATTATAAAATAATAATAAATTAATATGAAATAACATAAAATATATTCTGTATTATTATTATTATTATTATTATTAAAGACCATTGTATATATATATATATATATATATATATATGCACTTGTAAGTTAGTGTAAGTACATGTGTGCACGTGGCTCGATATTTAGTATTTTATTAATAATCTTCATATTAATATATTTAAAGTATTATTATTAGTATCATATATTCTCTATTACATTATATGTACAGTATATTTATTCATATTTTATCATCATTATTGTATTCCATATGTTTTGGATACTTGTCTACATGGGCTTCTAGGCCTGTAGTGTGTTGTGTATGTGCTCGTGCACGAGGTCACGTGCATGTGTATGTGTGACAGGATGAGTAGACTACACATACAGATGTGTGGTATCACTTCTGACCCAAAAATATTGTGTTCATTTGGAGTCTAGTCTTAATAAATGTGTTTTACATGGCGGAATCTGTATCATTATCTATAAAGCCCTTTTTCTCAAAACTAATGTTTGATAACAGTTGAACTTTGGATGAGTTTATCTCATGCTGCTTGGTATTGACATGAAGCTGAGAGTCTCCTCTTTACAGACACATCAAAATCTCAAAATGTGTTTCTGAGTCAATGTAACTCAAATTGATGGAGCAGGTCACTAATTATTGATCTGTTTGGTTAACATTGGTTACCACATATTCTTGCATCAGGATCAGTCATCCACTCTCTTTTCTGTTTGGTGGCAGACTTTTCTGGAAAAACAAACCTACAGACTGGAGGCAAAACAGGAAATATCCAAAAGATAATAACTACACCTTGAAGTTGAAGTGGTGTTGTGCAAGAGCCCCAGTTATAAGAAGAGTTACAGAAATGCAAAATTAGATTTAAATCAAAGTTCAATCTGAGGGATTGACAATAAAAAAATCATTAAGCACCCACCCAAACTCTCTGATATGATGGCTGTGATAGGTTACGCTGAAATTAATCTTGATTACAGATTAATAAAAAAATTTGCAATATGGGCATAATTCCCTAAATCTTCATGGGCTACCATAAACAGCGACAATATGAAACTGCAGGGACGTAAAAAGCTGATCAGGGATAAACATGAGGCAGTGAAAGCCTTTTGACCAAAACTGCAAATGTGGGATTACCAAGTGCAGGAAACACAGTGTTGTCAGTCAGAGGTATGGCAGCCTACTTGTTAAAATGAAATCAGAATATATTGTTTTGTTTCATTTAATTCTACGACGACAGAGCAGCTTTTTGTGAGAAGGTTTACTGGGACAAAAATATCACCCAAAAGAGACGGAAGGAGGCGTATGCTTCAATTTTATTGATGCAGCTTTAAGCCATTCATTTGAAAATAGACAAAGAAACAAGATTTTAATAAAACTTCACAAAAATTTTGCAGTAATTGAGAAAGTCCATGCATAAAAATTTGGGAACATTAGTTTGATAAATTCAGTAACAATAGTATCAACTGAACTCATCATGGAAAAGGATACAAAACAGTTTATTATAGACAATTTATTAACCTTGTTAATAGAATCTTGTAGTTTCAATATTCAAAGTTGTGTACAGTTTTGATCAGGTTATAAAGAAACTCTATCTGATTAAAAAAAAAAAAATACAATACTGTGACTTATCTCAATTTAATTCGGAGGAAATGTAATTTTCCTGTTCATGTTATTGTAATCATGCTAATCTCACAAGATGTTATAATGACCAGGCTCAAATATGCTTCAGAAAGATCAGATCAGATATATCTTAAGAGGAAAATCACACGATTAACGTGAGCAAAAAAAGACTTGCAGAGCTTTTAGATGTCAGGGCCTGACAGCTGGGATCCAGTGTCTACTGACCCTCTAAGACCTTGACCTGTCTACTCGCATATAACTGACTTCTCTGGCTTTAGGTTCTTGTTGTACTTCTGAAAATGGACAGGACGGCACTGGTTATCAATTACATCACATGCCACAACCACATACTGTTCGACTGAGTTTACAGGTTCCTCGTTTGAAACTGTGCAGATGTTTTTCACTTTTTCCACTTTGAGATCATACACCTCGATGGGTATTTCACTGATGCACAAGTTTCCACGATTTTTCACATGGTAGCCAGAGCCAGTGCAGATCTCCTCGACGCTTTGCTGACGCTTGATGAAGGTCTGCTCAGGTCTGTCGCAGAGACCTTGTTTACTTATGTACCTGGGAAATGAGATCAATGTTTCACTGCAAGTAACCAAGTTTCATGACACTTTGACACGTAAATACTATTTAAAAATTCATACATTTATGTTAAAAAAAATATTAATGCTGTTAAAGTTCACATTCATCTAATCTTCATCTAATAAGCAGCCATTTCACAATTAACTCATTGGTTGAACCCTTTGACTCACTTCGCCCATTCAGTCGGTGATGTTCTGTCAAAGGAGGATTCCACGATGTGTCGGTGCAAAAAAGTTTTGTACATATTAGTCTCTTTGTTTCCGTTCGGCTGACAAGGTTTCTTGTTATAGGTCGGTTTATGAGCGATGGCCAGAGTGAACGTGACGGCGATCAGAAGGACGAACTTCATCTTGTCTACAGTGGCAGAAAGAATGAGTTTGTTAATTTGTTATTCAAAAAACAACATGAATTCACCAGTAACTGCCAACTTCTGTACCAGCAGCATCTAAACACCAACAAAGTGCAAAATGAAAGTCTGTGGTAAATAATACAATATTGAAAAAAAAAGTGTTTAAAATGAAGAACTTTGGTACATTCAAACATATATTTAGCTGATGGTTGAATTTGTCTAGAAAGCTCAAAATAAACAATTCTCAAAGTTGCGTATTTTTCCCGTAAAGTGAAGTTCATAAAAAGATATTTTGTGAGTGATGAAGTTTCCTCACCTGCTCTCATCCGTCAGTCTCTGTGCTGCAAATGTGGCTGTGTTGGTCTGAAGGTGATGTTGAAGTCTCTTTCTTCCCTTTTTTAACCTCCTCTGGTCTTGTAAACATTTGATCACAACCAATCTTTTTAGCGCAAAGAAACAAACAGCCAATTAGAGTACTGAATACTCATCTTTCACCATATATGTCTAGAATCATCAGTGGTACAAGAAATCTGCATAAGTGTCAAAACAAATCAGCTGCAACTTGTATTGCTATAAATGAGGAAGTGCACTTTTTGTTTGAAGATAGTGATCATGAGAACCAGGATTAGTCACCTACAGTGTGAAATGCTAAGGCCATTTGAAGATTCATACAAAGATACTGCACGACCTGCAAACTATCCAGTCAATGCAAAAAATAACATGAAAAACATTATGTGCAAGTATTTCACAAACAAAGTGCTGGGCTCTGTTGGTGCAATGTGATCAAGCATGAAAAAAGGAAAATACACACTTTCCCGTGGGTGAGAACATTTCACCCCTGATCATTCTGACCCCTTTTATTGATAAATGGGGGTTTGGGGGGTGTGGCTTTTTTATGGGGAGATAGCAGGTCAACAATACATGCCACATACAAGTGGCAAACATATATATACGTGGTAATAAGGTGCTGTACAAACACATATTATTTTATTATATATCATATTTTAAGAGGACAGTCTCTTTAAAATATAGGATTATCCCCTTTTAGTCGATTAATTGGATATTTTGGTCTTAGTCAATGATGATTTCTGTAGTCTATTAGGTTTTGTTCATTGAATCCACAAGAATCTCAGCTTTCCTGTGAGATCCAATTCATGCAGCTCACAGGCTGTTTATTCACCCCAGTATGCATAAATATAAATGCAATCGGGAAAAATAATGCATTAGAAAATCTATGTGTTTTTTAAACATGTTGGTAAGGAGGAGACTTGTGGGAACCCACAGAACCATTTTCATTCAAATAGCCTCCCACAGACCGGCCATCTGACTTTTGCACAAAATTCCACCTTCCCGACATGATATCATGACACAGCTGACCAATGGACTCCTCATATCTTCAGTTTTATATGATATCAATATCTATATTTTTGTATGTATTTAGTGATGTCAGACTGTAAGTATGTAAAACAAACAACAAACACTCTTGAGTATTGTAATTAATAGCAAGTATCTCATAGAAACTTATAGAAACATAAAGTTATACAGGCCCAGTCACAATGTAGTGTTACGCCCTGGCCTCGGGTAACCAGTGCGCAGCATAAATGTTCTCTGCCCCTCCCCAACTCTCAGAGACGAGCGTAAACCGATAAGCAGTCCAATATGATTTATTGTTCACAACAATAAATATTTTCCTTCAGGGTGAGCAATAGCCAAAACAACAAACAAAACATTTCTCATTTTAAATCTAACTGACCTGAAAATAAAGATGCGTAAAATAAAATACAGGTTTGCATAGTTATATCCTGTCTGGGTCTGGTATGTGTTGTGTTGTGTGTGTGTTGTCTCCTCTATTTGTATCTTACCTATGTACTTGCTGTCTTTTATATTTGTATTTATTTAAAAAAAATTTAGGGACTATGGATGCAAACTAGCTATAATCCGGCATATTTACAAAGATGTTTATCGATGTTCATTAATGTGCACTGTCCCTATCCAAAAATAAAGTATTCGTATAAAATACAGGTTTCTTACCTGAACTCCCTAACAAAAACAGGAGAAAATATTTATAAAACAAAAGGCTACCCACCCCTACCTACCAGGACTGCAACAATTAAAGAATCTTTGTCATAAACAATACAACAGAGAACAAAGATTACAACCACTACTGACAACAGTCAACAAACATTTCCCACTAGTGCGTCTGGCTGGGAGTCAGACAAAGGGCCAAGAGAGGGAGGCGTCCTTAGCAGCCGTCCTTTAAAGCTGTTCAATCAGCTGTTCAATCAGCCGCTGTCCAATCCCACTCCAACCTCCACCTGGGAAACAGAAAGGAGAAAGAAAGAAAAACAAGCAGCACCTTCCACCTTCAGGGAGGATCACCTGCACCAGGCACTGTAAGGAACAAAACATAGGACCATATGACCCCTGGTCATAACAGTAGCTACAGTAAAGAACACAAAATACTCGTATTTTTCACTCATTCACAAACGGGATTCCAAGCAGCAACCTCCAGGCCTGAACAGTGAAGCCAATGCAGTGCCTTCAATGTGCATTCTTTCTAATAGCCATCAGGGGGCGACTCCACAGTTTGTAAAGAAGTCTGTTTGTATCAGGCGGCAACCTCCCGGTCTGAGCAGTGAAGCAAACCCAGAAGTGCCTTCAGCCTGCATTCTATCAAAAATTACAACAGGCGCCATCAACGGTTTTTGCAGGAGAACTCCGGTCCTATCTATCTCAAAATGAGATGACTTCTCACTTGAATTATTACCTCAGAACAAATTATCGTGGAAATATTATGGTCTCTATAGCTAGTCCTTAATGTTCTCAAAGACAATATGATGTTAAAGTGTAAATAATCGTCCCATTTAGAAGAAAATGTATGATAAAGAAGCTTTTGATTTGGGGCCTTTCACAGTTCGCTAACATGGCAAGCTGTCAATCAGGAGAGAAGCAAAACAAAACGGTGCGTATCCACGACGCTGTGGACATCTCAACAGCCGAGAACTTATTTATCGTGTTTTTGTCTCAGAACTTTGACCCTTTCACCGTGTGTTTTCAGTTCATGAAAGTTTATTTAACAATTTGTTCATTTAAAAATGTCTTGTTCAGCATTTCGGTTGTACTTAAAGACGTCACGTAACATATACGTAACGTATATTTTATTTTTCGTGTTAAGAGTTAATTTTTAGATATACCCATCCTCTCTCCTCCCCAGTCCAAATACGGTCTCTCACAATTTGAAAAAACAATGGGTACAGACGTAACGCCAAACTCGATGCTTCAAACGGGCAGTCCACAAACCAACAGGTGGCGTCATGGTGACTACGTCCATTATTTAAATACAGTCTATGGTTTGTATGC
Organism: Centropristis striata; assembly: GCF_030273125.1. Classification (NCBI taxonomy): domain Eukaryota; kingdom Metazoa; phylum Chordata; class Actinopteri; order Perciformes; family Serranidae; genus Centropristis; species Centropristis striata. Next base: position 12,262,067 of record NC_081533.1, read on the forward strand.
AAGTCTAGTAAAGTAGACCCTTTGTATTTATCATTATGTCTTCTACTTCATATGGTAGTCAACACATGTCTGCAAAAACATTTTCTCAACCATTTCCAGGGATTTTGTAACAAATTAAATTTACTTTTGTGGCCAGCTAGTCGGCCTTGGTGAGATGACCTGGCACAAGAAAACCACAGAAGAATTGGGTCACTCTGGGTGAGAATTCATAAGACACATGAGGACGAGCCATTGTAAGTATGTGCAAGACAACATTAATAGTACCATCCATTGGCCCTCATCTATGGCTCTAATGTAGAAACATCTACATTAGCATCTATGGAGTAAGATAGCTGTCATATAGATGTGTGCATGATTCTAACCATTCGTATTGGTGATGTTAAACATTGGTATGTCAATAAAATAGTCGTACACAATGTTCTGCTTTCATATACGTGAGTCTGAGAAATAGTGTGGGTTAGGATTGTTTTTATGTGAGTATGAATCTAAATGCTGTGAGTGCAATGTCTTGTGAATACAACTCTAATTTCTACGACTACAAAGTCTTCACTCTGAACACGAATTCAAGTTTTTGGGTACGAGTAGAAAATTGTTGGAATGACGTCATGTAGGTCACAAGCAGGTCACAGGGGAAATAATTGAACCACGATTTCTCCAAACACGCATGAACCAAAGCCAAAGATGACTGAGAGCAGTGGAGCGGGTGGAGCTGCCAGCTCAGGTGAAGCATCACAGGTAAAGTTGGTGTATATCCAATACTTACTCCATAAAATTGTACTATTTTAAATAATATACAGTTCATGGACTTAAAGACGTACTGCTTTAGCTTGCAAGAGGAGCAGATAGCAGCAGGGGGGTTAGGGGCCTTGCTAAGCTCAAGTGCACTTCCTGATTCACTGACCTCTAGGCCACAGACTGCCCGGACTGGTGACCTCAGATGGCTTTAATGTTAAATGGCGATCCAGTCCAGACCAGAGCTGCAGACTGACTGACCAACGGACAAATGGTTTAATCAAAATTGGAATCATGGCACGTTTAAAACTTTTTTAAGTGTACCTAAAAGTGACAGACAAGACATATAGGCTGAATGCAATCTCTCTGTGAAGTGGTGGCTGTGAGACTTGAATGAGACTTGGGTGTAGATCATTGTTCACCAGCCACAAGAAGGTGTGAAATTATAGAGAAGTAGCACAAGCTATCGGGAACATACAGCTGTGAAGCATTAAACACAGCTCAGCTCGCTGCTCTCTAGGCAGGCAGCATCATTTACCACTTCTGTTTCTGCCTTGTGGGTTTCACATCACAGTTGAGCTGTGAGCAGGCCACCACTCTAAAGTTAATAGGAGGTCAAGTTAGGTTGCAGTGCACGACCACCTCTGCAGAAACACCATGACGCAAGGTTGTTTAGACAATGGCTTACAGTAATTTCACTTGAGATGAGTAAAACCAGTCTTTCACTGAAGTGACAGAGGTGATGGTCCCCTTATTGACGACATGTTGCAAACAAGTCAAACAATCTTTTAATCTGAGTTTTTGTTGACATTGATCCTCTTTTTGCCATTTGTCGGTGATGAGCCAGAGATCTGGCCTTTATCTTATCTTTAACAAATACAATGTTAAACATGTTTTATTCTTTTATTTATTTATCTTTTTTTTTTTACCAAAACCAGTACACATAAAGACTGAAAGATATAGAAAACATTCCCCAAATGTAAGTTCTACTCATGTATTCCCATTGAATATCATAAAACATGAAGAAATATTCTTGAATTTGCATATGAGCAACTCATTCAGACCACAACATTTTATATCAGTATTAGCAAAATCAAATGACCAAGATAAGGATTTGTAAAACAAAGTGTATGACTCCACCAACACTGGACTATATTTGATGTATAAATGTACTATAGGTACTATAGGTATTCTTTGGTAAAAGTTGTACAAGTAGTATCTCTAAAAAGAAAAAGAAAAAAAGAGGTCTATTTTTATACCTTAATCTGTTTACTCTGTACTTGATGTATCTTGATTTATCATTCCACAAAACCCTTTTCTGTCTCATACCATCGTAACAGAATAATATATGAATAAGCATGTCCTCTCTTAGCCAAAGAGATCAAATATAAACTTGGACATGTGAACAATTTCCAAACACCTTAGATGTGCAGGTCAGAACACAAAACACTTGACAACTACTGCGTCTTCACTGCAGAGATGATCAGAGGAGGAGCGTTTGTCTCATTCCGTTTGAGATGTGGACTGAAATACGGGAAAACCTCACCACCGAACGAACACTCGGTAAAAGAGTAGATGTGAGACTGAGCCGTCACATCGTAGAAGGACACGAGGCCTTCCTCGTAATCCACAAACACCCCGACCTTCTGAGGTTTCCTTTTCAGGCGGAGGCTGACGGGTGGTGACGTCAGGGCTGCGTATCTTTTGTCCTCATAATGCACGGTGACCCAGTAGCCATTATCTGGGTTCAGCGCGAGTTTCCCCTTGCGGTTTGCGTCGCCCCTCGCCACTCCCAGGTCCCAGCCCGTCTTGCTGCGGACCTCCACCTCCCAGTAGGACTTGCCAGACCTCAACCTGTTGAGCCCCACGATGCTGCCGAACATGTCAAACCTCTTTGGAGCATCGGGAACTTCCTGGTTCTTTCCTCCGTCTCTCACGCTCTTCCCATCGGGGGAAAGAATAAGGCTTCGGTGTGCAGAGGATGGATCCAGCTTTACGTCCACTGTAGTTAAAGTAAAATAAATGAAATAGAATCATGATGCACTTCATCAGGGCCTCACAACGTACAGCGTTAGATCACTATTTTGTTGTAATGAGTTACATTTGTTCCGCAATTCAAGTAATCAGTTATCTAGTTACAATTTCCATAAATCAATACAGGTACATCTAAAAAAAATTGACTATCATGAAAAAGTTCAATACTTTTTGTCAATCATTTCAGAAAGTGAAACTCATATATTATATAGATTGATTAATAACTCTTTACATGCATGATGTAAGCATGCACTTTTAATAAACTTCCACAAATTGAAACTAAAACTAAAATTTATAAATGTTAAAATAAGATAAATAAATAAATAAAATCCCCCAGAGGAATTAATGAGACTCCGGAGGTGACGTATGGTTTTCTATCGTCTCGTAATCGCTTAGCAACAGTTTCGACCGTGATCACATACGCAACGGATTAAATACAGGAGACGCAAATGTGGCCGATGTCGCTAACTGCGCAACATCAGCAGCTGATCAAAACAAAGCAGCATGGCTAATGATCATAAAGATAGCGATCTTTAATTAACCGGCATTGCTAACTGTGAACAGAGTGTCCGGTGCTTGTTGTAAACAAACAGAGATCGCTAAGTGAACACCTCCTGCAGCAGCAGCACACACACTGTACAGAGCTAACTGTTAGCCTGTTAGCATTTTGCAGACTCCGGCTCTGCAGCTGGGAGAGACTGCTGCAGGAGGACTGTGCCGCTTTGATTCGTTCTTACTCTTCTTAACAAGCCGCCGGCCCCTGCAACTTCATTCTGGCTGCTTACTGCTTCCCCTCCTTCTCCTCCACTTCTTCTTTTCATTTTACTGCCCCACAGGTCACAGATAGAAGTTTGGATAACTCACAAATCAAAGAAATATCGTCGAGTGTCACGAGATCTCGTCACACCCCTAATATATTCTAATTTTCTGAACACTGAGTTTGGGGTTTTCATTATCTCTAAGCCAGAATCATCAAAATTACAAGAAAAACAAGCTTGAAATATTTCACTCTACACGTAATGAATCTATATAATGTATGAGTTTCACTTTCTGAAATGATTGACAAAAAATATTTAACTTTTTCATGATATTCTATTTTTTTTAGATGCACCTGTATATGTCCCCTCGGCGGTGTGTCCTGACTGGGACAGTTGAGAGCTAATGACACGCTGGGCCATGAATATAATATGTGATCTTTTAAGTTTGTGAATTTATGCACACTCCTTTCAGTTTTTCAAACTAAATGCAACAGTATATCAAGGCCTAAATTATATTTTTTGTGGAACATTTATTTCAATACAGGTTTTTTCAGCTGATAACCATGTAATGAGTTTCAGGTGTTTGGTTTGTGTCATTATCTCCCACCTGTTGCCCCAATCACCCAGTCAGGACACTCAGGCTAAGCTGGTGGCTCTTCATTTGTACCTCTGATGAACAAATGATAAGCTTCAATGCAGTAGGTTGGTTTAAAATAAATAAATAAAAAGAATCAAAACCGCAAATACTCCTTAACAAGTGCCTCCGTGAAGCTGATTTTGTTTAAACCTTGACCACAATTGTTCTCTAACCACAATGTTTTCCTGTTAAATCACATTTATTTTCATGTTTTGAATCACACACCTGCAAATGTGGGAATCCTCTTGAGTTCTGTGGAAAAAAAACAATATTAAAACAAGTCGCTAAGAATTAAATAAAGCGCTTGATTAAATTAAGTGCAGACCCGTATGACCTCAGGTGTGGTACTGTCTCTCTCTCTCTCTCTCTCTCTCTCTCTCTCTCTCTGTCTCTTTCTCTCTATCTCTCTCTCTCTCTCTCTCTCTCTCTCTCTGTCTCTTTCTCTCTCTCTCTCTCTGTCTCTCTCTCTCTTTCTCTCTCTTTCTCTCTCTCTCTCTCTCTCTTTCTCTCTCTCTCTCTCTCTCTCTCTCTCTCTGGCGGAGAGTGCGTGATGCAACAGAGAAGCAGCAAGCTCAACACACACAACAACCCTATTACAAGAAAATACTGTGGAGTTTTTGTAGCGCCGTTTTTTACATCCCTATTTATTCATGTTATTAAAAAAAAAAAAAAAAAAAAAACACTCAGAGGGCACTTTTTAATACTAGGCAAAAAGGGCAGGGGCTCAAGCACCCCTAGGGCCCTATGTGTGCACGTGCCTGCTCTCATCAATCAATTGATAAAATGTGACATAAATTAATATTTCTGTATGAATTTGTTTCTTTTTTTTCTTTATTTACTTTTATATTAGTCCCCATGTATTCACTTTAGTGTTTGATTTTGTCTTTTATAAATTAATTAATTTATTCATTTTGCTTTATATTTTATCATATCAGTTGCTTTCTCTTGCATATTTTGCAATTTTACTGTACGGAATATCCCCTTTATATATTGACTTTATTTATGTTATTATTATTTTAATTATTAATTACATTTTTGTACCTTTTCATATTTATATTTCATTGTATATTTGTTAGTTTTTACAACACATTTGATTTTACTCATTACTAATTCTCTCTGTTATAAACATATTCATTTATTCATTTAGCTTGATATTAAAACTAATTGGATATGTCTTCATTAATTACAATGTATTTTTTTTACTTATTTGTGTTTAAATGTTTAATAGATATATATATATATATAATTACTTTTTTCACTGTATATTTTTAATGTTTTACAGCACATTTTACTCTTAACTGTATTTTTTGCATTTTTGCAACTTAGCGACTTTGTTGCTAAATTTAGCATTTCTTGTTGCATACTTTGCATTTTTATGATATTTCTGCAGTTTATATTTTAGTATTGTCATGATTTTATTATTTTGTATTTATAAAACATTTATTATGTTTTAAATGTATTTCACGTCTGTATTCCTTTATTATTTCACTGTATATTTTAATTGTTTTTATTATTTGTTTTTGCATTTTTTACTGTACAGAATTTTATTCATATTATTATTTTAATTATTCTTAATAATTAATTTAATTTATGTACATTTTCATTCTCATTTTTTTTTTTACTTTTCTCACTGTATATATTTAATGTTTTACAGCACATTTTACTCTTGACTGTATTTTTTGCATTTTTGCTTTATATATTTATTGTATTTAGATATTCATATTTACTATTTTTTTCACATGTTATGTATGTATTATTAATTAATTTGTAATTATTTATATTTGTTATATTTTTATTATTTTGTATTTATAAATCATTTATTATGTTTTAAATGTATTTAACGTCTGTATTTCTTTATTATTATAATATTCTACATATTTATAATATATTTTTATTATTTGTATAGCTTATATATATTTATTCATTTAGAACAATCATTATATATTTTTTGTTGTGTTTTCTTTTCTACTGTATTTGTTTTGTGGGAGCAAAGAAGAGGCATTTTATCAGTCAAAAGAACCTCCAAATAAATGAAAAGTTAATATATTAACTTGTGAAAACTTTAAAGTAAAACTGCTTTTTTTGTTGCAATTTTCACTACTTTCCTACAAACAGTTTTACTGCATTTAAAAAAAAGTTTTTTTACTGTATATTTATGTATATTACATATATGTTTGTTATTTACTGTATGGATTACTATTTTTAATGCATATTTTGCTTTTTTTACTGTATATTTTAGTTTTTTATCATAAATTTAACTTTTTCTTGTAACATATTTTGCTTTTTATATCATACTTTTTCAATCAATCATGCCCCTTTATGTAATTACTTTATTAATGTTATTATTATTTAAATTATTCATTTAATTTATGTATCTTGTCATATTTTATTTTTTACTTTTTTCACTGTATATTTCTTTTTGTTTTACAGCACATTTGACTTTTTTCTGTATTTCTTGCTTCTTATTTAGCATTTACTGTATATTTTGCATTCTATACTGTATTTTTTTTCTATTTTCAGTGTATGATTTGCTTTTTGTTTGCATACTTTGCATTTTTACGACATTTTTGAATTTTTTCCCTGTATATGTTGCTTTTTTAGTGTATATTTTAGTTTCTACTTGTTTTTTTTTTTACTGTGTTCGCTGTATATTTGGCTTTTTTTACTTAATATTTAATTTTGACTGTATTTTTTTGCTTTTTCTGCTTGCTTGCTTGCTTGCTTGATTGATTGATTGATTGATCGATTGATTGATCGATTGATTGATTATACATTTTTACTACATATTTTCTGTTTTTACTGCAATAATAACACTTCTGCTTACATTAAATACACACATACAGTATTAAATACTTGCTTCACTCTCAGTATGAAGTGCAGTGAAGAGGTCAGAGTTATTAAAATAAAAGGATGACTGAATGTGTTGAACGTGTGCAGATTCTAACAAATTGTTCTCAGTTGAATAAATAAACTGTCAACAGCAGCAGCAGCAGAGTCACTGTAACTGTGTGAGTGTGTAACAAAGAAAACATGCTCTCCTTTGTGTGTGTGTGTGTGTGTGTGTGTGTGTGTTGCAGCTCTGCTCCTTTGTTGTGAGTACAATAGGAGCAGTGGACTGAGTGTGAGGTGCGGCCTCAGCCAGCAGGGGGCGCCGCAGCATGACGTTTATTTCAATCAGAAGAAGCCATAAAGAAGAATTATTGTTTTAATTTGATTTAATTTTTGTATTTAATCTATTTATTTATTCAACCTTTTTTTCACTGTACATTTGAGTTGCTTGCATCAATTTGTTTTTGCACTTTTATTTTAATATTTATTTATGTTATTATTATTTAAATTAAAAATTTTAATAATTAATTTAATTTAAGTAACTTTTCATTTTATTTTCTACTTTTTTCAATGTATATTTTTAATGTTTTCGCATTTTTGCTTCATTTTAAAAAAATCACTGTATTTTGCAGAATATTATATATGTATGTATAGATGTGTATATATTACAGAATATTCCCTTTATATATTGACTATTTATGTTTTTATTATTTTAATTATTAATTTAATTGTGAATGTACCTTTCATATTTTTTTTCACTTGGTATTTGTTTTTTTCATTTATATATATATATATATATATAAATATATATATATATATATATATATATATATATATATATATATATTGCATTTTTACTTTATTTTTGTAGTGTTTTCACTGTATATGTTGCTTATTTAGTGTATATTTTACTCCCAAATAAGTTGGTTTCTTTTGCATATTTTGCATTTTACCATAGAGAATATTCCCTTTTACATTTTACTTTCTACTTATATATATATATATATATATATATATTATATGTATATTTTGCTTTTCTAATGTATATTTAGCTGTTTTCACTGTATTTTTTATTTTTATTGTGTATTTTGCTTTTTGTGAGTCAGCCGATTGATTAATTAATTGATTATTGTTTCAGCTTTACATGTCTAAACAATATGGAAGTTTAATTTTCAACAAAATATGATATTTTATAATATCTTCTTTAGATTGTTTAATGCAAAAATCTTCATTTGTAAAAGTGTAGTAAAGTAAAAAAAGTAAAGTATTTCTCTCTGAAATGTCATTGAGTCGAAGTATGTAATGGAAAGAAAACAAAAGACTCAAAGAAAATATGAGTCCCTTAAATTTGTACTCAAGCACAGTTCTTAAAGTAAATGTACTTAGTTACATTCCAGCACTGCCTCCTGAATAATTCAATCAATATTACAGGACGTGTGTGTCTACAAACACGGACAACTGACGTCAATCATTGTCTAAAATAAGCCGCTGTGACGGGTAAAATTTGCATCATTAAGCCTTCGACCAGGCTGCCACTTTGACTGACACACAAATGCAAACACACACCTGTACACGCACACACTCTTTGTTCACTCTGAGGACCTCAAAGTCAAACAGCAGCTGCAATCAGTGTGTTATTTTCTCATGAAATCATCATAAAACAGCATGTTACAACCACAAATTATGAAAAAAATAGTTGCAAAATGACTACAAGGAGACACAAAACAACTAAGAAATAAATGCAAAACAATCACAAAGACACACAAAGGAAAAAAAAATGGAAACCACCAGAAAAAGCCACAAATCGACTAAAAACAGGAGCAAAACAATGAGAAAGACATATAAAACACACCACAAAAGCAAAATGACTAAAAAGAGATACAAAACCACTAGAAAACATATAAAAAGAAGTAGTAATAGCTTCAAAATGACTAAAAATGATGCAAAGACAATGACAAAGACACACAAAGTGACTAAACAATCACATCACAAAAAGGTGCGAAACGACTAAAAACAGATGCAAAACCACAGGAAAACATAAAAAATGACAAAAAAGGATGCAAAACGACAAAAAATAGGAGCAAAGCAATGGCAAAGATTCACAAAACAACAACAAATAGACACAAAGCCACCACTAAACGACTAAAAATAGATGCAACAACTTCGAGGAGAGACAAAATGACTAAAGATGCTAAACAATCACAAAGATATGCAACAGATCTAAAAGGACACGCTGAACCACCACAAAAAGCTGCAAAACGACTAAAAATAGATGCAATACCACCACAAAACATACAAAATTACCAAAATTGATGCAAAACCACTAGAAAAGATGCAAAATGATCTAAATAGAAGCAAAACAAAGACAAAGACAGACAAAACAACTACATATTGATACAAAAGCACCACAAAATGACTAAAAAGGAGAGAAACAACTGATAAGAGATGCAAAAGCTACTACAAGGAGACATAAAATGACAAAAAATAGAAGCAAAACCAAAAGACAAACACAAAGCTACACAAAACCACAAAGAAACTGAAAAGGACTAAAATAGTTGCAAAACCACCAGAAAATACTTTGAAACCACTGATAATAGATGCATAAATAACAAAAAAAAATATGTAAACCACCACAAAAGGATTCCAAACAACAAAACTTATATGCAAAACGTCTACAAGGAGACACAAAAGTATTAAAAATAGATGCAAAACCACCACAACATGATTTAAAACAGCAGGATATGGATGCAAAACCACCAGAATTATTGATTTAATTTATGTACCTTTTCATATTTTATTTCTTACTTTTTTTCACTGTATATTTGGCTTTATTTTACACCATATTTTGCTTTTGGTATATGGTATATATTTGCTTTATATATAATTTTTCTCACTGTATATTTTGTTTTTTGTTTTCTCTTGTATATTTAGGTTTTTTACTGTACAGAATATTTATTTATGTTATTATTGTGTTGATTATTATTATTATTATATTAATTATTGATTAAATGTATGTACCTTTTCGTATTTTAATTTTTACTCATTTGCTCTGAACTATTAATATAATATATATTTATATATTTTGTTTTACAGCACATTTTATTTTTAACTAAGAAAAAGACTCTTTGGTTGTCTTGAGCCTGTATGTAAACGGGGTCGGGGGCCTTAGGGGACAAACCAGCATGGCTAATTGTGCACAGCGTCTCTGCTGATCATAAAAACAGGCATGCTAACTGTACACAAAGTGTCCGCCGCTGATTGTGAATTAACCGGCATCGCTAACTATGCACAGAGTTTCCGGTGTTGTAAACAAACAGCGATTGCTGTAGCAGCAGCACATACACACTGTGCTGCTACAGAGCTAGCCTATTAGCACTGTGCTACTGTGCACCTTGCCGAACTGCCCTATGAAAGGGCAGAATATCACTTTGCCTTTGCGAGATCACTATGAACGCCCTAAGGCGAATAGCTGGCACAGATCTTTCGAGCAATATATCGGGGATTTGTGGGACCGCACTATGTAAAGGGGCGTTTCTTTTGTCGTTGTGACTACTCGCTACTTCGCTGGCTTTTACAAATGGCGTGTGTTGTTATGCCGTTGAGTACCACCTCACATCCTGCTTAGCGTTCTATCCAATCAGCAACCAGGCTTTTTTCGGGGGAGAAAAACAGCCCTGCTCTTCCACAGGGCCAAAAAAAGTCCTCAGGACGGCTCATATTCAGATTAGGGGCGTTTCGGCGACTGCGACTCGCCTCATTCCTGGTAGTACCAGTTCAGTTCAGCTTTTATTTTGAACATGTGCGAATAACACAACTAAGTAAACTCGAAAAAAAAATGTGTTAATTGAGTGGTGGAGAAGGGGTAGGTTTAAATAAGCATATGCTTCATCCTACTCCTTTTCAGACATGTTGCGTTCCCATTATAGCTTTTGTTTTGACTATTGCTATTTTTTTTGTTTTGATTATTCTCATTGGATTTGTTTGTTTTTAACTGTAATGGAAACACCCCTATTAATGTCTGTGTTCAGGGGCTCGTTGTCTCATAATCCACCCGTGGTTTTATGTTCCTGAGGTTTGAGGAAACTCAGCAGTGTTGGGGATGGTGGAGAGTGTCAGTGCTTCTCCATTAATATTGATAAAAGTGAGACAGGACGGGCTGCAGGAGTTCAGGTCCTCTCTGAGCAGCAGATGAAAGGACGCGGGGCCTCCGAGGGTCCGGCTGCTCTCACGCCAGACGGAGGTTAGCAGAAGCGGCCTTCCTCTGAAAAGCAGCTGACGTTTCCCCCGGGAAGAGTTGGGTTGCCCGGCGGCTCGCCGTCATTGTGGGAGAGATTGGGAGGACTGGCTGGTATTCCCGGCTGTCACAATGCTGTCCGGTTTTTCCGTAAGAAGAGGTTAAAGAGGTGAGAGAGTGGGAGAGGGACACGGGCTCACACAGCGGGGTAAATCAGGGTCATCCTCAAATAACCCGCTTATTTATTCCTTTTATTTATTTAAAGTATTGAAGAGTTTACCTGACGACACCTCAACTGCATAATAAAGAAAATGATGCAAAAAAATAATTTCCAAGAAAATGAATAGGAACAAATTAAAAAGTAAAAGGGTGAATAAATACATTTAACAATGAGTAAATATATTAAATAAATACCAAATGCAGTAAATAATTAAATAAATACATTTAAAAGTAAGTAAATAAATAAGAAAAAGTAACAATTATATATAGTAATAAATTCAATAATGAAAAACACTGAAAATGAAAAGTAATAATGAATAAATAATGCCTTAAATAAATTAAACACATTTAACAATGAGTAAATAAAGAAAAATGCAAAAAATAAATAAATTAAATACATTTAAAAATTAGTAAATATATTTAAAAATATTAAAATAATGATACATTTTAAAATGTAATAACTAAAGTAAATAAATTAAAAGAAAAATTAATATAATCATTTAAAATTGTCATACATAAATAAATAAATGTAACAATGAGTAAATAAAAATAATACATTTAAAATGAAATAATAACTAAATAAAAGTAATAATATGTAATACAATAAAAATAATAATAATTATTATTATTAATAATAATAATAGTAATAGTAATAATAATAATAACTTAACAATGATTAAATACATTAAAAATAATTATACATTTTAAAATGCAATAATTAGATAAATATAACAATGAGTTAATAAAAAAAAAAAAGTTATACATTTTGAAATCTAATACATAAATAAATGAATACATTTAGAAAAGCAACCCCTAGTACTTTAATTTTGTCACATAGGTAACAAGAATGAACTGTAATGTATAATTTAATTTATATAACAAACTCATTTCTCTTTTCCTAAGCTGAGACAAATAATTCTGTTGCCCAACCCGAACCAAACAAACGATCTATGTGGTCGTACAGGTTGGAGGAAGTCTTGTTGGAGAGAATATTCAGTTTAATGGACCAGAAAATAAATATATTAGCCATAAAATGACAGTTTTGCAGCAACACAGCAGGGGCAGACAGACAGACAGGTGGTCCTGCAGGGCTCCGTCAGTAAAACATGGCACAGTTCTGCCTGGGTGAAGGGTACGAGTCCCAGCGGGGCCAGCTGCACTACACATGATCCCACTCATGATACCAGGAGGTGTTTGGGATAAAAGCGTCCAGCAGATTGTTGCATGCAAAGTGTAGTAGAGGCTTGGAAAGCCGAGCATGGCATTCTCCGAGGCGTGGAAGAAGTCAGATACCTCCCCTGGGCACAGGGGGGAGTCCTCCTCGACCGCTCCGTCCAGGTTCCCATAGAAAACACAGCTGGCCTGCATGCTCTCTCAGTAAGCATCCTGAGGTAAAATGCTTTTTCCAAAGTGTGGGACATGGTAGATGGCACAGATGGCACGGTGTAAACAAACCTGGATTTGATCTGAATTCATCGCAGGTGCCAAAGCAGGGTTTGGTTTTTTAGCTTTAGGCGGCGTGGAGGATGCAGGCCGTGTGATACACAAAACAACTACATATTGATACAAAAACCCCACAAAATGACAAAAAATAGATGCAAAACAATCACAAAGCCACATAAAACAACTAAAATAGACACAAACCTACAAAATGACATAAACTGTCTGCGAAACCACCACAAAAAGCTGCAAAACGACTGATAATAGATGCAAAAATGACTACAAGGAGACACAAAATGACAAAAAATAGACGCAAAACCACCAGAAAACAATATATATACACAAATTGACAAAAAATATATGCAAAACCACCACAGAAAGCTGCAAAACCACTGATAATAGATGCAAAAGCTACTACAAGGAGACACAAAATGACGAAAAGAAGCTGTAAACAACTGCATAAAGATTCTAAACAACAAAAAATGTATGCAAAACCACTACAAGGAGACACAAAATTACTTTAGATGCAAAAAAAAATCACAAAGCACCACAAAACAGCTAAAAATAGATGCAAAACCACCAGAAAAAAATATATACAGGAAATGACACAAACTATATGCAAAACCACCACAAAAAAACTGCAAAGCAACTGATAATAGATGCAAAAACTACTACAAAGAGATATAAAAAGACAAAAAAAAGCTGTGAACTACTACAAAAGATTCCAAACAACAGCTAAAATATGCAGAACCACTACAAGGAGACCACCAGAAAAAAAATAAATACACAAAATAAATAATGAATTAATTAATGATTAATTCATTTTAAATGTATTTTATTTTTTTATTACATTTTATTTATTTATTTTAATCTTTAAGTGTAATTACTCATTGTTATATTTATTAATTTAGTTATTTGTTGCATTTTTTAATTCATTTTTTATTGACTCGTTGTTTATTTAGTTATTAATGCGTTTTTAAATGTATAATCTTTTTTATTCAATCATTGTTACATATATTGATTTATTTATTGCATTTTTTTCCTTTTATTTATTTACAATTTTTTCAAATGTATTTAATTTATCTACTGCAGTTTTATGTATTATTACTTATAATTTTCCAAATGTTTTTTTAACTTAATATTTTTTTAATAAGAAAAATAAATTGTCAGCCCTGGTTAAAAGTAGGAGCGTATTAATTCTCAACCATTCTCCATGTGTCATTAACTGATTTTTAACCAGCTTCTTTATTTATATTAACCTCTTAACTAATTACTTATCAAAAACATTGTATAAATATAAAAGTTATTATTTAAGTAAAATCATAGTAAGTATCAATTACTCATTTAATGAAGTAACATTTTTAATATTATTTTATTAAGAAAAATAAATTGTCAGTCTTGGTTACAAGTACTCAACCATTCTCCATACGTTATTAACTGATTTTTAACCAGCTTCTTTATTTATATGAACCACTGAACTAAGTTCTTATCAAAAACGTTGCATAAATATATAATAATATAATAACAGATATTATTTTTCATCTATGTCATTTAAAATTTGGAATGAATTAATGATATACCTGTCCAAAAGGATAAACCCTCTACCAAAAGAGAGATAAACTAAATATATATGATATTCAATTCTTGAATCTCTATTTTTGGTAAGGATAGGTATACTTGTTTCCAGGACCTGCACTGAAAAAAATTGGAGTGACATTTACTTTTAAAAAAAGCTAGGCAAGTTTTTCCACGCAGAAAGTGTTTGTTATCTTTACCCAGGCTGTTTCTAAGTAATATTTATTTAATAGAACCACTTTAAAAAAAAAAAAAAAGAAAATACACAAGTAAATTGCAGCTTCACTGGTATACCTCAATTACATTTTACTTGGAAATATCAACTAATTAAGCCAATGAACAGGTTTAGTGAATATTACTTGGAACGAATGATTCAATTTACATACAAAACTGAGGACACAAAATAACAAACAATCACTAAGTAATGCACTACATGAAAAACTGCTATTTTAAAGTAAAAGCACTGAATTCGTACTTCGTTGTAGAATTTATATAGATGATGAAATAATAATAACAGGGCCTAAAAAAATCTCTTTTTTTCAGTGTTTGTCTGCTCACAGCGACAAGGGGAAGACTCTTGGTGGCTGTTTGGCTTGTCTACAGCTCTGGGATCAGCTTTCTACGTCTTAACTGTAGAGCCTATATGGAGCCTTTGGGCTAGAAAAGCCTTAACAGCAGACCCTAGATCAGCCCCACAAAGTCACCGCCTTGTTTTTAACGTCTATAAAACTCTGTGCGACGTGATTGGCCACAGCTATTGACGCAAGGCACTAATATCTCGCCGCGATTGGCTGAAGCTCCTGTCAGTCAAAGTGGCGAGCCAATGAGAGCGCGCGTCTGGGTCTTTGTTCCTCCCGTTTGGAGTGTGACGCAGGGGGTCATGTGTTGTTTGTGCTCTGGCCTGTAGAGATGTGTACGGAGGAGAAGGGGACGGATTGCTAACCGAGCTAGCCGGATCCTCCCGATTATAGAAACACGGCTGAGCGTGGTCATGTTGCCCACGGTAGGATTCATTTCGTGAAAAAAACCCGCTTTGGAAATACCCGCTTCGCTGCTTCACAAAAACGGCGACGGGACTTGTTTTTGTGGCGGAATAACAAAGCCGGTCGGCGAGGATTTTGCAAATCTGAGCGAGTCCACGTTAGCTGGCCTAGCCGGACTCGGGAGCTCGTCTCCCAAAACAAGAATGGGGTCTAGGTCCACTCGGATTAGCTTGCTAGTAAAGTGACCTTTGATTGTGTTCTCTGATGGCAAATTTTACCAATTACCAGGAAGGCAAGGCAGCGATGTTGATGGTGGAGACGCAGCAGAGGGACGTGGGGGCTAAACCCACAGCCACCGCCAACGGAGACGGCTCGGTCGGGGAACCCCCTTCCCCGTTAATTAATATCGGCGGTGGCGGCGGAGGAGGCGGCGGCTCTCGCTTCCATCAACATTTACCGCCCTCCAATCACCATCCCCACCACCACCAGCCAAAGGATCACCATCACTACCAGCTGGCCCCGCAGCAGCAGCAGCATCTTTCCGGGGAAAACATTGCAGAGTCCCCCGGTAGGAAAGCCTCCTCCTCCTCCTCGTCGCTCAGCCAGGTACACGCCGCCGAGGACCCCGCCGCTTCTTCCTCCGGCGCCGCGAGCGGCAGCAGCAGCCATGTATACGCGGCTGTGAGCGTCGCGAACACCTCGGACGTTGGGGAGGATATACGCAAGTGTGGCTATTTGAGAAAGCAAAAACACGGACACAAGAGGTTTTTTGTGCTTCGGGCTGCCAGCCACCTCGGGCCGAGCCGCCTGGAGTACTACGACAGCGAGAAGAAATTCAGGAGCTGCCTGCGCTCCGCCATCGCGGCCGCCGCAAGCGGTGGCGCGGTCGCCCCTTCTCCCCCGAAAAGGGTTATTTACCTCTACCAGTGCTTCACGGTAAACAAAAGGGCGGATTCCAAAAACAAGCACCTCATTGCCCTTTATACTAAAGACGAGTACTTTGCCATTGTGGCTGAAAACGAGCAGGAGCAAGAGGACTGGTACGTGGCTGTCAGTGAGTTGATGAATGAGGGTAAAAAAGGGCACGTGGATTCAGACGATTTAGATGATGGGTATGGTACTGTCACCCCCGGTACTGTGTTCAAAGAGGTGTGGCAGGTGAATGTGAAACCTAAAGGACTGGGTCAAACTAAAAACCTCACAGGTGTTTACCGGCTATGCCTCTCAACTAAAACCATTCACCTCGTAAAGTTGAACTCTGAAACCCCCTGTGTTAACCTTCAGCTGATGAATATCAGACGCTGCGGACATTCAGAAAGCTTCTTTTTCATTGAGGTGGGTCGCTCCTCCTCTATCGGGCCCGGGGAGATTTGGATGCAGGTGGACGACTCTGTTGTGGCCCAAAACATGCACGAGACCATCTTGGAGACGATGAAAGCCCTGAAAGCTTTTGCAGAGTTTCGGCCCAGGAGTAAGAGCCAGTCGTCGGGCTCCAATCCCATGCCATTTATCACAACGCGGCGCCATCTGGGCAACCTGCCACCGAGCCAGACGGGACTGCAGCGGCGGTCGAGGACAGAGTCAGTCGTCGGCACGCCACCGTCAAGTAAAAGCTCTGGGGCGAGTGGTTATCGCTTCCGAACATCCAGCGAGGGCGAGGGGACAATGAACCGGCCTTTCCGCTCCGCCACAGGAAGTCTGGTGCACCTTAACTCAGCCCGCGCCCATCATGGGCGTCAGGAAGGTGGTGGCAGCAGCAGCGGGAGTGGTGTCGCTACAGGAAATGCTGGCACAAGCACAGGAAGCGGGCGCTATGTCAGAGCCATCCCGGGGACGACGTCCACCTATCACGCCCGCTCCGCCTCGCTGCCAGTCTCCCACTTCCCCTCCACCACCAGTCCAGTTAGCGTCTCCTCCAGCAGTGGCCACGGCTCCGTCTCCGACACACTCACCCGCCCATCGAGCGCCTCGATATGCGGCTCTCCATCTGATGGCGGCTTCAACTCCTCGGATGAGTATGGCTCCAGTCCTGGTGATTTCCGGTACTTCCGGGTGCGGAGTAACACGCCTGACTCTCTGGGCAACACCCCACCAATCAGAGAAGAGAACTGTCTAAATGATTACATGGCTATGGGCTGGAACCGGGAGGTCTTCGGCACCGGAGGTAGCTCTGGAAACAACAGCGGAGGTGATACGCCACGAGACGAGAGCACGTCGACGACAGAGGATGAACGCTTTTCTTCATCATCACTGAGGCGGAGGACGCACTCTTTCACCAGACCGGCTGGTGGCGCAACAGGCGGTTCTGGAGTGGCGGTTTACCAGAAAATGACCCAGACCAACTTCTCATTGGACGAGGGGTCAGACGTGGTGTTGCCGTTTGGCAGCGGGCTGCTCCGTGGTGGGCCGTCCTCCTCTTCTTCCTCTCTCCGCTCTGACTACAGCTCCTGCTCTGAGCACAGCCAGCAGAGCCGTCCCTCCACGCTCTCCCGGGCGGAGGCCAGTGGTGAACGCCCTCCCCTCTCCTCGTCCTCCTCTGCCAAGGAGGACAGCGGCTACATGCCCATGATGTGCGGCGTTGCTGCGTCACCACAGGACACTCCACCTGACTACATGCCTATGCAACCCAGCTCTTACTCCCATTCCCTTCAGTTTCACAGTCCAGCTTTAGGTCCCCGTTCAGCCCACCACCACCCCCAGCTCCAGTCCCAATCCTCCACAGACTCCCACGGCTACATGATGATGCTCCCAGGGGGCAGCGGCAGCTCCCCTTCTCCAGGGCAGGCCTCCCCGAGCCCTCACAGCAGCTCCAGCATGGCAGGTGCCAGTGGGAGTGACAGCATAGCAGAAAGACCTGAGAATGGGGAATATATGGACATGTCGTACTGCAGCAGTGGGGGCCACAAGCTCTCAAATGAAAGAAGCAGTGAGTATTACACACCTGGCACACCTGAGGGCACCCCAAAGTCTTACAGCCCTTATTTCTCCCTCCCTCGCTCCTACAAGGCCCCCACCAGAGAGAGGGATGAGAAAGAATACGGGGAGTATGTTCCCATGAGTTCACCTGCCAAGCCCGTCTATTCATCAGTTGCCACAGCTTCCATATCAACACCAGAGAAGAGGGCTGGGGGAGGTAGTAGCACCTCCACGCCCTCTCACCCTCCCCCGCCTTATGGAGCTCACCATACGACTGCAGCAATGGCCGACCGACGTGTTGTGAGGCCCAACCGCCTTCCTTTAGGCAGGAGAAGTTTCCATGGTCCGCTGCGGGTTAGTGAGCCCTCCACAGCATCTGCAGGCACCTCCACCTCAGTCCCTGCCACTGTCAGCTCGTCCGAAGGGCCCTCCAGCCCAGGGGAGTATATAAACATCGAGTTCGGGGATCACTACCCCCACCAACAACAGCCTCCTGCTTATCCTCTCTCTGCCCAAGATGAAGCACCTTCCCTGGCATCCAGTGACCTCCGTCGCTCCCCTCACCAGGATTATATGAGCGTGGAGGTGGCAGCGGACCAGCAGGACAGCGCTGGATGTCTGGGCAAAAACCAGTCACCCAGACCCAGCCTCGTCGCCCCCTGGAACCCACCCAGCTACATCCGACCCCTGGCTAGCAATCCTGGGGCGCTGGCCTCCCCAGGAGTCCCCGCCGGAGGTCACTGGAGGTCGATGGGGGACGACTACACAGACATGACGTTTAACCTCAGCAGAGGTGAGAGGACGCAAACGAGCCCCACGGCCATGCTGCAGCATCTCTGTGTGATAGAGGGACGCTACGGCCACGCTCCCACTGCCTCCTCCTCATCCATTTCTCCCCCTCTCCCCCCGTCGAGCCCGGGAAGGGCGCCGACACAGCAGCAGGAGCCCAAGGTGGTGCGGGCCGACCCTCAAGGCAGGAGGAGACACAGCTCGGAGACATTCTCCTCCACGTCTTCTTCTAATTCAACTCCCTCTGGAGGAGGGCTCGCCCCCTCGTCCTCCGCCACCCACCCCACACTGGTCAACCCCACGGCCCCCAACGGCTCGTACCTAACGGAGGGTCAGGCTTCCAGATGGGCCAGCTCGGCATCTTTTGACAGCATGTGGGTGTCCATGGAGGGTCTAGGGGACTCGCCGGCGCCCCATGCTCCAGTAAGAGCCATGGAAATGCCCGCAGCCCCTGGGACCTCCTCGTCTTTGACGTCGGGGGCCGGCAGAATGTGCAGGAACATGTCAGTGGGCTACCAGAACGGCCTGAACTACATTGCCTTGGAGCTGAGGGAGGACGGGAGTAACACGGGAGCCATGGCGTCGGGTAGCACCAACGGGAGCTCGGTGGCGGTGGCAGCAGCGGCGGTGGCGGGCACGGTCCCACTGCCGGAGAACGGAGCCTATGCCAGTATAGACTTCACCAAATCTGATGGAGTCACCGCAACAACCAAGGGTGAGTAAATAAATGTGTGTCTGTGTGTCAGGTTGGGAAGTCACAGCCAAGTTTCTTTGTCTCCTCTGACAGCCTTTGTTTAAAGGCTGTTTTCCACTTTCATAATCATATTTGGCAGGAATCTTTCACTGGTTTTCCGGAGTTTACAGCCAGTGCAGGAAAAAAATATAGTTACTTGCAGCTTTCATGTGTGAGTAAAAGAGAGTAAGTGTTCCGGATATTTTTTTCCCTCGCTGAAATCCAAAATAACCCCAAGTGCTGCATGCTATTATTAGCCACATTATATCAATTTGCAGCTCCTCTAGTGAATCTATTTTGGATCAAGTCTCTGTGATCTTGACAAGGCTGCGTTCAGGCGCTTTGAGCAGCCAGACGTCGTCTTTGAAGGCATCTGTCCGGGGAGCTGAAGTCTCTGCTATAACAGTGCTGCTGCAGGAAGTGGCACCAATATGCAGTTCATCTTGAGGTCTCTGTGTGTTGTGTGCAAGCAGACTGGTAGACAATTAGCTCGCTGAATGAACTGAGGTTTATCTGAGGTCAAGTGTAGACTGAATCACCAAAAAAAAAGGCCCTGGCTTCATGTCTTTGTAGCTGGTTGTGTCTCTCTGTGCCTGTCTGTGCACGTGCCGCTGTTTTCTTTGTGTCAGCATGTGTGCAGAGTGTACTTAACGCGTGGGTGTTTGTGTGTTCGCAGTCTTTTGTCTGCTGCGAGGCTGTCACTTGAGACACTTTTTTACATCTTTTAAAAAATATATTTATTTATACAAAACAGGGATGAGTGCAGTGCCAGCAGGAGCGGTTAGTATGATGGCAAAACACATTAAAAACACCTCACAGCGCTGTATACTACTGAAGCTGTTCACTTTCTGAGGTGTTAATTACACTCAGCCGTCAGTTTTGAGGCCACAGTATGTAGGACTGCAACTAATTAATATTTTCATCGTTGATTAATGTGCAGATCATTTTCCCGGTTAATCATTTTGTCTGTAATATGATAAAATAGTTAAAAACATCCCCCAAGGTGAATGCAAGTTTAGAAAACCTAAAAATAGTTATTCAATGACAAAGGAAATCAGCAAATCCTCACATTTGAGAAGCTGAAACAACAGAAAATGAAATATTTTAAAACATTTTACAACAAAAAAGTAGTTGTTTTAATAATTTTGATCGATTGTTTTTTTATTTTTTCTATTGCTTGTGTCTGATGTACCAAAAAGTTAGGAAAATCAAAGTGGTCTTACGTTGCATTGAAAAGTTACAGGTAAAAAAATGTTAATTGCCCGATCACCTTTTAACACGGTTACATAATGTATAATGTACATTTAACTGACAGGCTGATACAGGATAAAAAAGAAAATAATGAACGTTATCCAGCTTATTGCATGGCTTCTTACTAAATAATTCAATATTTTTGACACATAATATTGATTTGAAAATTAGTTTGGTTTAAATAAATAATTTTAGTCATTTAAAAAATTATTAGATAATTTTTTGTTGGCATTTTCTTCATAGTAATGGCCTGTTATTCAGAAATAACAGACAGAATACAATACATAGATCTGCTTTCAGTCGTAACTGCCTGAACTTGTGACGCATAAGTCAACTTCAAAAAGTTGCAAGACCTTTGTTTAACAAATAAAAACCAAGACATGCAAAAAAAGTGAATTGCCTTTATGAATTCTAGTTTTAACGATAGCTTATTGAATGTTTGATTGATGCAGGTTGGTTTATTTCTAAATACTGTGAGCCTTTTTGTCCAGTATTTGTTCAGGAGGCTGTAATTAAGGTGTATTATAGGGTCGCTCTTTGGCTTTATTAATGGGCGTTAGGCTGCAGCCAACCATTATCTTCATTATCTAGTTATCTGCAAATTATTTTGTACACTAATCAGTAAGTTTTCTGTTCTGTCCAAAACTGGAGCATTATTGATTATATAAGTTGACATATATTATCTTTGGATAGGGGCATATATGTTGTCTGATATGCACGGATAGGAAACCTTTTTTTTACGTAATATATATTGCAGAAAATTGTCCTTGGGCTGTTTGATAAATACTGTAATATAATATATGTTAATCTTTATTTAAATGGTCAGCAATTGACACTAAACATACATTGCTGATGTTTTATTTTGCTATTATTTGGTTTCTAGTTATTCTTAATGTAATAATAACTTATTATATAGAGTTTTAAAAGGTACATTATAAAAGAAAAATGGCAAGCAACAATGTAAACAGTATAAAAACAGCAACAACTACTAAGGTGAGTAAACAGTAGTACAGTATAGATCATTTCAGTATTAGTTAATTTAGATATATGATGTATATCCTTATTAAAGAACTACCCAAAACAAACCTGCATATATTGTAACAGGCCCAGTCCTTATTGCATTTGAGCTATGTAAAACACTGGAAACACTCTAGTCTTATATACAATACACTCATTATTGTGATAAAAGTACTAAAATATCTTCAATGATTAAAACGAATGAGGATAACAGGCACCCAGGTCTTGTAATAGTGGGTAAAACCTGCTGTTGGTCAAACATCATGAGACATTACTAAGTAAACAAATTTGCAAGTATCAGGTCTAGCTCTAGTCCTGATTGTATTTTAAAGATAAATAATTGGGGAAAAAAACAGTATTAAAGCCCGTACCCTGTTTCTTATTGTACACTTCACCATATAATGCGCTTATTTCAATCTTTTTTTTTTGTCTTATGTGATTTTATTTCCAATTTGGAAATTAAATACCTTTTTTTTTCATTGGAAATTCACAATACACCCTTTCAAAAAGCAATGAACTTTGGATTCTAATAAAACAAGTTTGAAAAAAAACATGCTTAGGTGTTGCACCCAAGTCTTACAGTAGTGGGTAAAACCTGCTGTTTGTGAAAAAATTGTGTTGGATTAAGTGTCGGACATGTTATTAAGTAAACAAACCTGCATGGAAACACAACGGGAGATATCGAGGTCAGACACAGTCATCATAGTCTTGTCATAAATCATATGATAAGTCGATATTCTAGGCCGAGCATGCTGTGACTTTGCTGCAGCTTTAAAGTCCAGACGTATATGTAATAATGTGTGTGTGTGTGTGTGTCCATGCTGAGGTAAAGTCTACAGTCAGGGTTGCAGACATAACCAGAGGACAAAAAGAGGATGTTTTGACACAATTTTCAGTCTTTGGCTTCCTCTTTGATCATCTTCCTTTTTCTATTTCACCCACTCATCCTCTCTCCCTTGCCCGTGCTGTCCTCCCCGAATTTTATTCGGTCTCCCTTCGTGTGTGTGTGTGTGCATGAGTCAGGATTCTCTGCAAACGCCGACTGACTCATTTGTTTATCGTGGTGCTGAACGGAGATGAAAGAGCCTCGGTGTGTGTGTGTGTGTGTGTGTGTGTGTGTGGTAAATCTACAGTGCTGAATGTGTGGAGATCAACTGACACTCAAAGCGCTCAAGCACATCCTATTGTGTGTGTTTGTCCGTCTGTCTGTGTGTACTTTTGTTTTCAGTCGTTGCCAGCAGGTTCATTAAGTGTGTGTGTGTGTTTGCGTTGGTTCATGCAGTTCAAGGTAACGTTCAGAAATGTTAATCCATGCCCACACACACACACATGCACGCTCTAGTCTGTGTGTTAGTCTGCATCTAGGTAGGAGTGTGTGTGTGTGTGTGTGTGTGTGTGTGTGTTTATACGCGCTGAGTCATGGCAGGCAGCCTTTGATGTGGCGCCATAATTGCGGCGGCAGCGTGTCAAGACACACAGCGGGGCCGGGAGGAAACGCATCATCATCACTCAGGAATGCACTTCCTCTCAGCTGCGGTGTTGAACTGATACAGGCACACCTGGATCCTTGACCCAGAGCAGAGAAAGGGGGGCGGGCAGGGACCGGCTTTCTGTCCAGCTGTCGAGGAAACGTTGTGTGAAGTCATGATGCGATAGATATTATATAAAACATAGATTCAGCTGGTGTTAGAGAGGTGAACAGACTGGAATTAAGTACCAGGTAGGGCTGGACAATATGGACCAAAAGTCATATCCAGATATGTTTAGGCTGAATATCAATATACGATATATATCCTGATATTTTTATTGCAAAGTGAGAGCAAATGTTCAGCCCTCGTAAGGGCAGCATTTATATATGAAAAAGAAAAAAATGTGAACCATATCGATATGTGTCTAATTCCCTATCGCATTTAAAAATATATCGATATATTTTTTATATCGATATATTTTTTATACCGATATGTCGCCCAGCCTTAGTACAAGATGGACTTTTAGATATAAAGTCTGGTGGACGAGCTGCAACGATAGTGATGTTTCAGTTGATTGAAGTTATCTGCGCATTTTGTAGATTTGCATGAAAAGAGCTTGATGGAAACATCAAAATTTTAATACTGCACATAAAAGTTTTTATGCTCGCTTGAGATGGTTTTTGTCTTGTTCAAAAAAATAGTCAATGCAACAAAGAGGAGATGGAAACACTTTTTCTGATGTAGCGAACATTTACCTCAAATGTTCTTCGTCTGTTGGACAGAATATGTGAGGGAACAGAGCTGACACTTTTTTAGAAAGCAAGTCGCAGATGTGTTGCTTGCAGAGTTTTTTCACTTTTATGTGGCAGTGATCTGCCGTGCGATTGACTTTGTTGTTTTTGTGTGTAACCACAAGTCTAGATGCGCCGATATTGACCAAAAAGAAACAAAAGTATAATCTGATCTGATCCATAAGCTAAACTGTAACCTAGATGCTTCACTAAACTTAGGCGCCCTACCGTAGAGGGAGGTGTTATATTGAGGTGTTGTTGTGATGTATTTCTTCCTTTTGGTGGAAGAGTTGTTTCAGTTTGAGCTTGATGTTTTAGATGGTCAGGGATAGCAAAGTGGATTCTTCGTTGTGTATAGATGGTGTCGGTGTCTGCAGATACTTAAGATTGTCGTATTGGTATCAGACCTGAAAAAGTTGTATCGTGCCGTACACAAGCAACTGTTTTATGTGATCGTCTGATTGAAGTCTTTACTTCGTCATTAGACCAAGTCTGTCCATGAGGCATTCTTCAAGCCCGCTACTACCGTGCCTGCTGTTGATTCTCAAATTTCTGCCCAAATTCAACCCAGAATGCTCTCTGTTTTGGTTCGCTTCTTTCCTTTGTAACTGGTGCACGGCTTTGTAGCGGACCAGAGTTCGGTTCTTTGGTCCACACCAGAGTTCGTTTGAACGTTCACACCAGCAAAAACCAAGCGGACTGTCAGACTAAACAAATTGTGGCTGACCTCATCAGGCCATCAGACCGCTGACGTGTTTGCATGCCGGTTTATTTACACTTTAACCAAGATGATGTCTGACAAACAGGTTTTTTCCCACTGTTGTGAAACCTGTTGCTGATGCAGTTTATCTGTTTTGTTATTATTGTATGCTTTTAATTGGCAGCTGTTTAGATTTGAAGATCAAATATTAATCTTAGTCATTTTTAAGCAAAAGTTGAAACTATTTGCTGGTTTTGTGCTTCTTAAATGTAAAATGTGATGGGTTTCTTCGTCACACATGATAATAAAGGGAATATCGCTGGATTTTTGGACTGTTGGACGTCTTCAAAATATCCATTTGAAGGCGTCACCTTGAGCTGTGGGGAGTTACAACGGGCATGGTTCACCATTTTCTGACACTTAACTGACAAAATGATTAATTGAGAAAATAATGAGAAGTTGGTTAGATGCCACCCTACTTCCATGCACTGAAGGTAAACATTTCAGTCACCCCAAAAAATGTTAAAACATGTTATTTACTGCTGAACTGTTGCAGAATTTAACATGTAATATGCCAGTTTTTTGTAGTCTAGCCCTGAAACACAAAGTCCGTTAATTGACTAGGTAGTCGACAGCAATTTATTTGTCAACAATATTGGTAATCAGTCAATTATTTATTTATTATGAGAAAAGTGTAAGGATTTGCTATTTTTCTTAAATTTGTATCACTGAAATGTTTCTGTGTTTTGGACTGTTGGTCAGACAAAAAACTTTAATTGAAGATGTGACAGATATTTCTCACTTTTTACAGAGCTATTTAAGGATTTTTAAAAAATGTATTGTTGCAGCCTTATCATTCAGCCCATTTAGTTTAATAAATCTTGTCTTTGCTGCTTAAGTGAGCTGCAGATGGTTGTTGCTTTTGACCGAGAGGAGAAAAACTTGAATATTTACAAGGGATTTCTGTGTTTTCTCTTGTTTATGGAGTGTGGCTGGGAAACCGTTTGGATGTTTTTACATAGATGCACATTTATGGTGCGTCTCTCTGCTGCTGCCGGCTTTAGAGACAGTGACTAGTCAGTGACTCAGTGGATGATGTCTGCTTTGTGTTTTTTTTATCTTTGTGTTGGCACCAGAGCACCTTCTCAAACTGTCCTCACATGATAAAAGAGATTTATTGTATTATAAATACCTCTGGCAGAAAGTGCTGCCCTGTGTAGTCGCTGGTCAGGGATTTGTTTTGTTTTTTCTCAAACCTGCAGCGCCGGATGTCTTTTCTTGGCCTGAATATGGATTATAAATGTGTATTATAGTTGCACTGTTGCTCATGATTGCGTCAAAAACAGTGTGAAGTGAATGTTACAGACTTCAATGGAAGATAATGTTATCATTTAAAGACTAGGATGGACATTTTTCACGATTTTCTGGCAATTTGATGGAATAATCAAGAAAATTATTCTCAGGTTAATTTAGATGAATTGTAAAAGTAATTTTTCATGCAAATTTGGCAGAAAATGTTTTCCAGCTACTTAAATATGGAGATTTCCCGTCTTTTACGGTGTTATATCATATTAAACTAAATATCCTTGGATCTGGGGCTGAAAAAACAAGATACTTAAAGACTAGGATGGACATTTTTCACTATTTTCTGACAATTTGTACAACAGCAATTGATAGAAGAATCAAGAAAAATAATGACCAGGCTCATTTTTAAAAATGGCAGAAAATGTTGTTTTCAGGTACTCAAATGTTGAGATTTCCTGTTTTTATACCTTAAATATCTTGTTTTTTGCTCCCTAATCCAAAAATATTCAAAGACTTTGAGAAACTTGAATGTGCATTTTCACTATTTTCTGACATTTGGAGCAACAACAATCTGTAGAATAACCAAGAAAACCATGACTAGGTTAATTAAGATTTATTGTTAAAGTCATTTTCCATACAACATGAATGAAAAAGCTGTTTCCAGCTTCTTAAATATAAGAATTACCACTTTACTCTGTTTTATATCATATTAAACTAAATATCCTTGGATTTGGGGCTGAAAAACAAGATATTTAGAATACTAGGATGAAATGTTTTTACAATTTTCTGACATCTTGCACGACATTGATAAAATAATAATTTAAAAAAATAATAATATTAATTGTAAAAGTCACTTTTCAGTCAAAAATGGCAGAAAATAATGTGTCCAACTACACAAATGTGGATATTTCCTTTTTTATATCATGTTAAACTAGATATCTTTTGATTTGGAGCTGCAAAACAAGACCTTTTTAAAGACAACAATTGATAGAATAATCAAGAAATAATAATTCATAATATAAATAATCACGAGTTGCAGCCCTGGAGAGGAGTACACAAGAACATCAGGTGGCTCTAAGCTTGCTAAAGGTTGAGGTTGTGTCAGGAGATGAAGCTGTGAAGTTTTGTAGCTGTAAGTGACAGTGGTGGGAACCTGCCCTTTTCCCCCTCTGCACCCCCCCCCCCCCCCCCCCCCCCCCCCCCCCCCCCCCCGTGGATATGAGGTGGTAAAGGGTTAGTTGGAGTGTGAGGGAGGGTTATCTCTCAGCCAGCGAGAGGGTGGCGAGGGGCTGGGGGGTAAGATGTGAGAGAAGATGGTACGAGGCTGCCCTTTCCTCTCTCGTTCCCACCTCCGCAGCCAGGCCCTTCTATATTTACACGTCTATTTCCAGACTGACATGAATTTATGGGCCGGTCCGAGGCATGCTCGTAACAGGACCCCCCTTTTTGCATGCAGAGGTCCCGCTCTCTTAAATAGCCAGATATATGTATATGCCCACAGATGTTAGAATTATTAACCATCATGCATGCACACAAAGCAATTTAGAGTTTAAGCAGCCGTTCTGGCTGTCACCGGAAAGTGTTTACGGCTCTCTGAAAGCCTTAAGTTTTTCCCTCCAGTTGCCTGTTTTTAGTGTCCATTTAGCGAATAAATAAGCTTAAAATAACTTCCACTGTTTGATGAGCGCCTTAATTCAAAGCGCTGACACGCTCGATGTGCTTTTAGCATGGGTGGC
This sequence comes from Centropristis striata, assembly GCF_030273125.1. Taxonomy (NCBI): domain Eukaryota; kingdom Metazoa; phylum Chordata; class Actinopteri; order Perciformes; family Serranidae; genus Centropristis; species Centropristis striata. The sequence continues at coordinate 12,290,215 of NC_081533.1, forward strand.
CCGCTCCGAGGAGCATGGGAATCTATAAACCTGGCAGCGCTGGTGTCCATTGAGCTAAACGGGGAATTGATCCCCTAACCCGGGACGTGTCGGCGCCGGCAGGGCTCCCGCCGGTCAATGGATTCCTGGAGTATAACCGAGTTTAAGGAGGTGTTTCCCAGAGGTTTATATTTCACTTTAGAGCTGATTTCTGTGTGATCAGTTTTCTGCTTTTCAAGGAAGTTTGAGGTAGAAAATGATTCTTCAGCTGTTCTACTTGTACTAGACAGATTTTAAAGACTGATACCGATTTTAGAGCGGAAATTTCTGATATTAACAATATGACGACCAAAATAATGAATTTTTGAGCTGGAATGAAAAAAATAAATAATAATTATATATATCATATATATATATATATATATATAAATATATATATAAGGATATCTAAGGATCTTATTGTATAATAAATTTAAAAAATGTAAAAAGATATTTATATTATTTCTTGCATATTCAGATTCACTTACACATAAAAAAATATTCACTTAATTCTACACTGAATATAGAAAATCATATACAAATATTAATCTTACAATATTAATAAAAAAATATATAGAGAAATATTTACAGAAAAAATAAAAATTTAATAATCATAATAATTGAACGATAAAAGTAAAATGCAAAATAAAAATACTATACTATTAAATTCAACACTGAATATATACATTCAAATATAAATATTCACCTTATAATATAATATAATATAATAAATATTAAAAAAAAAACATTTATGTAAATAAAAAAAATATAATGGCAATAATTTAATCAAATTTAATAAAAACAAGTAAAAACACAAAATAATAATACTATACTATTACTGAAGTAGAGATAGAGTAGAGTTTTTGCAGTTTAAATAGAGTCCCAGGCAGTGACTGATTGCATCCTGCAGTGCTTACTCAAAGGGAAATGTTGTGTCTCATCAGTAATAAATGGACGTAAACACTGTCAGCTATGTGCTCCCCAGTTTTTAGTTTCTCCTCAGTGTAGATTTCAGAGGTGGTCCGGAGCATTACTCACTCACTGAAGGGTCCCTTTTCTCACAAACATGCAGGAACTCACATTTCTTCTTTCTTTTTTAATGTTTTTGTCTCCCACAGACGCACAGTAATAATAAAGCAGGACTTTACTAGAGTTCCCCTCCACTGACTGTCCAATAAAGTTACCCAACGTCACATTCCAAAGTCTGAAAATGTGTACAAACATGTATTTGAAAACAATCCTTGTTTGTTTTTTTTATCTTTCTGAATGCAGCTTCTGGTGACTTTTGACATGCGCAGTTTGAACAGACGAGTATAAATCTAAAAATGTTGGAGGAAATAAGAAGCTTTAGCAGAAATCTAGTGTGTGTTTGGCTTGTTTCCTGCTCCACTTACAACCTTAAGATGACCAGATAAAGTCAAAGACATTATAAGAGAGTTTTTTTGTAGTAGTTAATGTATGGCTGGGTGATATGGCAAAAAAATTATACGATATATTTTTTCATATTGTCCGATCTCTATTATTATTACGATTTTTTATATTGTTTTTAAACTGCCACTTTTACAGCAACTGTACTGTAAACTAAAACTAGAGATTAGTTCAATATTTAATTAACATACAAAGTCAATAACAAAGCAAATTAAATAGGATGAACATAGAAAAATAACTACCCAAAATAAACACATTTTTAGATTTGTTGTTGTTAGAAAGCCCATGCTGTTAATGTTATGTTAACTTGTTTATTGAACTAAGTTCCATTCAGTATTAACTTGTTTCTCTACGTTTTAATATGTCCCACACTCTTGAACGCACCATAGACGTTCCAAAGGTATTGAATGCACCATACCTGTGTGCGAATCACCGTGCTGTGAATGTTAGTTTTCTCTCGATACAGCGGCGGATAGATTGTAATTTTCTTTGCTCTTTCCTAACATTCACCTGTTCCTCCCTGGTTTATTGCTCCAAGTCATGGCTGACATCTCGGTCTTTCTGTTTACTTCTCTGATTGGCTGTTGTCACGCACATTTCTGACCTGTTTGATTGAGTAAATATGCTCACAGCTGATCACTGTAATCAACCTGCAATTTTTCGCGATCGTATAGTCTCCCAGGTCTAGGTTAACGTTTGTTGTGTCAAAGAAATACAAGAATTTATGACGTGTATTCTCGAAAAGTCCGCCTGTTTATCTGCTACATTTGTTGGCGTTTTTTTGGTTTGATTATTTTAACCAGAAAAACAATGAATTCAACATTACTTTTATTTATTTACTCAGTATTTTTAGGTGTGGGGGCAATTCAAAGGTGTAATAAAAATGAAAATAAATGCACTGATATTTAAAAAAAAAAAAAGAAAAATCTAAGATGACAAACAACAAATGTCATCTTCATTATTGTGAAAAAAAGGTTTTAATATTGGTACATGATGGAGAACATAAACGCAGAATATGTTCATGTTATAAGACTTATTATTACAAATACTGTATATTGTTTTAAATATATTTATTTTTTAAAAACTAATTGTCTATTGCTCTAGGAAACTTGAACCCAGAATCTGTACCAAGAATAACACAGAAAATTTATTTATTTAAAAAAAAACTGTAATTCATAAAAAAATTACTAAAAATTAAAAGTATACATTTTTTTTAAAAAAAGTAGAATTAAAGTAGAATTGTTTTATTACAAATATCTATTGCTCTAGAAAACATGTACATATATTTATTTAAAAAATATATAACATAATCCTGTATTTAAAAATTGTAATAAAAACAAATAAATAAAATATGATTTTGGAGTATTTTTAATTTTAATTTTTACTTTATTATTATTAAAAATATATATCGGAAACTTGAACCCTGAATCTGTACCAAGAATAACCAAAAAATGTTTGTATTTATTTATTTTTAAAACTTACCGCATAATCCTATATATAAAAATGTGCTAAAGTTATAATAAAATTATTTTGTTTTGTTTTTTATTTAGTTTTTTATTACAAATATATAATAATAATAATCTGTACCCAGAAAAAAATCTAATGAAATATCTGTATAATATTTATTTTTTTCTGAGAGGAGGAAAAACCGATCACATTCCCGTCCACTCTGGTTCCTCAATCTGCACTTAAAAGGCCGGCGCCCCAGCTGTAAAGCTGGACCGCGTCGGGTCAACACGTTATGCTCGCCGTTCACTCCCATGATGCCTTTCATCTGTTGTCCCAGCTGGGTGAATGGGGTTTAAGGACAGACAGAGAGAGAGACGGTCACGGCTCTGAACACCTGTCTGTGTTGCAACGAAACAACAAGCTGTTAGCTAATGCAGGTGTTTTTATAACCCGATTTAGTGGCCAGCGTGTGTCTGTCCCTGTGTGTGTGTGTGTGTGTGTGTGTGTCCCTGTGCGTCTGCGTGTGTGTGTGTCCCTGTGTGTGTTTAACGGAGGTCAGTTCAGGTCAGTCGGGCTCGTGTCCTAAGAGAGTTGTTTTGATCAAAGTCCACGACTGGACTGCAGAGAAACCCAGAGACCTCAGACGGCTCCGTCTGTCTCAGTGTCTCTGTGTGTCTGTTCCTCTCTCTCTCTCCTCTCTCTTTCTTTTCTCTCTCATGGTCTGTCTCTCTGTCTCTCTCTTTCACAGCCTGTCTCTCTTTCTGTCTGTCTCTCTCTGTGTCTCTTTCAGTCTCACTGACTGTCTCTCCTTTTCACTGTCTGTCTGTCTGTCTGTCTGTCTCTCTCTCTGTCTCACTGTCTGTCTCTCTTTCACTGTCTGTCTCTCTCTCTCTCTTTCACTGTCTCTGTCTGTCTGTCTGTCTCTCTCTCTCTCTCTTTCACTGTCTGTCTGTCTCTCTCTCTTTCACTGTCTCTCTATCTCTCTCTCCCTCTCTCACTGTCTGTCTCTCTCCGTCTCTTTGACTGTCTGTCTCTCTTTCTGAAAAGAAAATATTCATAAATTATAATAAAAAAATAAGATAATTGGATAGGATAGTAATATCTTTACAAATGGTTTATTTAAATAATAATAATAATAATAAATTGGTAAAACACTAATATACAATAAATATTTATTTAAAAATATATATTTGAAGAATAACTTTTTTTACTTTCATTTGATGGTAAATGTTTGTCAACTTTTGCTGCCAGATGTTTTATTTTTTTAACATAGAATTCACTATAATTTAACATTCAATACCATTAAGGAATTAAATAATAATGTCCTATCATTATATTAATTTACATTATATTAATTAACTTCATTTTATGGTTAATATTTCATGGCATTTGCACAAAAACCCTTTAAAATAATACTTTAAATTTCGGGAAAATTTATATATATATATATATTTTCCAGTGTAGTTTCCTCCTCCTCTCTGTTTACTGCTGCTCCTGTCTCTCCGTCCGTTCGTCCGGCGCTCTGAGCCCGTGGCTAACAAACAGCGGAGCAGCATTCCAGCAGTGCCCCCTGTCAAAGCATCTGTATTGTGGCGTGCTGCTCACATTGTTGTGTCGGACAAAAGCCTCGCTCCCAGTGGAATAACCCAGCTGGACACCCGCCACCGCCAGGGTCATCCGGGGCCGCAACCAAAACAGCCGACCGGCCTGGGCCCCGGGATGATAGCAGGACAGGAAACTGTGTGTGTGTGTGTGTGTGTGTGTGTGTGTGTGTGTGTGAGAGAGAGTTGTATTGGTGTGTGAGAGTTGTATTGGTGTGTGTGAGTTGTATTGGTGTGTGTGAGTTGTATTGGTGTGTGTGTGTTGTATTGGTGTGTGTGTGTGTGTGTGTGTGTGGTATTGGTGTGTTGTATGGGGGGGTGTGTGTGTGTGTGTGTGTTGTATTGGTGTGTGTGTGTGTGTTGTATCGGTGTGTGTGTGTGAGTGAGAGTTGTATTGGTGAGTGAGAGTTGTATTGGTGTGTGTGAGTTGTATTGAGTGTGTGTGTGTGTGTGTGTGTGTGTGTGTGTGTTGTATCGGTGTGTTTGTGTGTGTGTGTGTGTGTGTGTGTGTGTGTGTGTGTGTGTGTGTGTTGGCAGTGAGCCGAATCCAAAGTTCACCAGCCACGCTCACTTATTTACCAGGCAAACACTTTTTCTTTTTTTCTTTCTTTTTTTTTAAACAGCGAGTAGTTTGAGCCGTTCAGAGACTCTCACATCTCTGCTGCTTCTCCTAAAAGCTTTCAGACAGCGAACACACTCCAGTAGAGCCAGAGTCCTCCTGCTTTCACTGAGATTATAAGATGCGAGGTGTAGACAAGTGGAGGTTAATTAATTTAACCTGTGTGGTTGTTGCTCTGACGCTGCTGCCAGTTGGGAAAAAAACCTGCATCTCTACAATGTCAAAATGTTTTTTTTCTCCTAGTTTTATTAGTGCAATAATCCCTCAGAAATTCCCACGAAAAGTGATGTTTGTCCAGAAACGGACAGATTCCAGTCAAAGTTAGTAAATAAGTCCGCACCACTTTTCTTCAAAATGTCCAAAAACAACAGCACACATTCCTGTCAGAAAAAATGTTTTTCCAACTGCCAATATATATTTTTATATTTATTTTTAATAATGTCCCTGCACTCACTGCATAGCTGAATTTTATATTATGTTTTATGTTTTAGTATTGTTTTGTAATATTATTATTTTTTTTATTATTAGTTATTGTTTTTAATAATAAGAATGAATATGCTCATAATATACTGTTATCTTATAATTACACTTACCTGTATCTTTTTATACGGGGGGGGGGGGGCTTCTATATAAATAATAATTCAAAATTTAAAAAAAATTATTACTTCGTATAACAAAATAAAAATAAATGCATTAAAAAGACATAGGATGCTGAATAAACAAATTATATAATCAATTATAATTAAATATTTACATAAATAAATAAAATAAATTAGGAAATAAAGAAAAACTTGCTGTGTTAGATCACATTAAACATGTTTTTCCAACTGCACATATATATATATATATATATATATATATATATATATATATATATGATATTTCTGTATTGTTTTTTCCATTATTTTTGAATTCAGGCTTTTATTATTATTATTATTATTATTATTAGTTATTTCTAGTTTTTAATGATAGAAATGACTATATTTATACTTATTATGAAGAAGAGAGGGTATTTTATATAAATTATAATTATTATTTACTTTTATAATAATAAATATAGACAAAAAAAGTGACTTTTGCACACCTTTAATTAAGACAGGTGTAAAGGAGAATAAGTGAGAAACTAAAATGTGATATAAAAAATATTTATTTATTACAGTATTGACAGTGTGTGGTAGCTGATTCTTGATATTCCTGTGCATTTTTTTTAATACCAGTCATTATATTGTATAGCATTGTTCTCTTATCATGTATCTGCATCAAAAACATCCCAACCTGACATTTATTGTGTGTTTTCATGACATATTTCTTACCTTTTCCTCTTTCTCTCTCTTTCTCAGACTGAGCGACGGGACGATCGAGGTTCCCCACCTTCCTCCTCCTCCTCCTCCTCCTCCTCCTCATCTCTCTGCTCGGGGCACTTGACTCTGCCTGTGACCTTTGACCTCCCCACACACACACACACACACACACACCCTGCTGCCGGCGACCTCTGACCTCCTCACCCAGCCTGAGAAGCCGCTCCCTTCTGGATGCAGAAAACAACAACAACAACATCACAACAGATGACAAAAACGCTTGCAGTTTTTTATAAGTGTATTTCATCTTTTATTTCATTTTTTGTGGGGTTTTTTATGCATATCTTGTCTTTTTTTTTTTTTTATCATTTCCCCCCCTCCTCTCACAGTCGATGCTGCCAGTGTGCTGCTTTTTTCAACGGTCAGTGAACTTTGGTTGAGGGGGGCGAGACGGTCTCATCATCAACCCATACGGTATTATATTAAAAAGGGAGGAAGCAAAGGCATTATGGTACAAACTTTTATTTTGAACTTTATTATTTTTCACCCCCTTTACATGCATTATATATAACCCTCCCTCGACGCGGTACCGTACAGTTATTACATCGTGCACAAAAGTCGTAGTAAAGAATGTGTTTTTTGTTTTAACGAATGAGTGAAATACCCCTTTAAATGGTACGAGCTTGTGGCTGAAGCGCCAAGTTTTGTCATTTGCGCGGCTGCCTCGGTTAAAAAAATAAACCTGCGGGGAAGTTCGGTTCAGGTACTGATACACCTCACGTTCTGTAGCACATATACTTATTTATTTGTTGCAATCGGTACAGATATTCCGGTACATTTCTTTCGGAGAAAAACCAGATGAATGCTGGAGAGTTCCTCTATAGGCCGCTTTGCTGATTTGTTTAAAGGAACAGTTTTGGTGGGAAATTGTTTATTATTTCTCTGTAGTTTTACAGGCAAACCCAGGTTAGCTTAGCTTAGCACAAAGACTGGAAGTAAAGGGAAACAGTTAGCCCAGAGGTAGGCAACCTGTGGCTCTTTGGTTACTCTCCACTGGCTCCCTGTTGCTTTGACAAAAAAATCATAGGGAAGTAAAATAATTTGTCCTGGTTGTAGGCCTAAAGTGATTCTCACATTCTCCAATTGTAAAAATATGTAGCATATACAGGTGCATCTCAATAAATTAGAATATTATAGAAAAGTTTATGTCAGCAATTCAATTCAAAAAGTGTAAAATAGAACACACAGAATTAAACATTTCGTGTCTTAATTTATCTAATTTCTCCTAATTATAATGATTATGGCTTACATTTGATGAAGACCTAAAATTCAGTGTCTCAAAAAATTTTAATATCACAAAAGGCCAATTTTTAAAAGTGTGTTTAATATGGAAATGTTGGCCTCTGAACAGTATGTCCATCTATATGACTCAATACTTGGTTGGGACTGTTTGACTTGAACTACTGGAAATTGACTTTTCCATCATATTCTAGTTTATTGAGATACACCTGTAGACAGAAGTATGAGAAAATTTCAGTCAACTTAAATCATAGCCTATGCACATCTAAGTCTTCACCCTATCCTCTATTTTTTTGTCTAGCTATTGCTATAGATTTCAAATCCAAAAAAGAAAAGGAGTCCTAGAGGGAAATAGATTTGTATTCCTTCACAGCCAGTGCTTAAGGCCTAGCGAAATGCCTGATCTGCAGTGAGAAATCGCAAATTTCTTTAATTATAAGGCTCAAAGATGCGGCTCCAGATGGATTTTTAATTTTTTTTTCTGGACCAAAATGGCTCTTTTAATGAAAGAGGTGGCTGACCCCTGAGCTAGCCTGTCAAAAGACCAAAAACACCTAAATTCAAGCAATTATTTCCTCTTTTATAGTGATTGAACTGAAAGTTTACTTCAAATTGATTTTTTTCTTTTTTTAGCCATTTATGTGCAGGATTTTCCAGTATTTTTGTCACCACCCATACCTCTATAAAATGCACACTTATTGTTAATAGCAATCATTATTTTTTTTACAGGTTAAACAACATTAAACATAATAATTGGTGAGATTTAGAGTTGCTGACAGGTGGATTTTGTTGCTTTTAGACGAATTAGAACATCTGTTTCCCCCTGTTTCAAGTCTTTCTGCTCCAGCTATAGATTGATCTCTTTATCAGGGCTGAGAACTTGTAGTTAACTAATCGGTTAGTTAATTAAGTAAAAAAAAAATCATAGAAAAATACCAAAAGCTGCATTTTAAATCTTAAAAGAGCTTTGGAAATAAATCATTCAGTGGGAAAAATGACTAATTTAGTTAGACCAATATTTCAGCCCTTGTTTCTTATCTCACACCTGGAAAAAGTGAGTTTCTCACATTTCTCACTGAATCTCAAACTGTTCCTTTTAAATAAAAAGAAGAAGAAGTGGCCCGTAGAGGTTTTGGAAACTCAGCTGCTGTGATTGGTCGATTGAAACCGTTGTTGCTCGGTCGACTCAAAACCCCAAGCAAGTGATTTATTATTATTGTTATTATTTTCAGTTTTATCTTATACGGTCCGTAGCACAGTTCAGGTTAGAGAGGGAGAGTGGCAACACACACACACACCAATCCAACACGCACAGGCACACCATGCAACATACACACACACACACACACACACACACACACACACACACACACACACACACACCAATCCAACACGCACAGGCACACACACACACACACACACACACACACACACACACACACACACACACACACACACACACACACACACACACACACACACACACCAATCCAACACATGTTGCGTCACAAACGCTGTGAAAGGTAAAAGCACAAAGTACAGACGTTGACACTGGGATGCAAACACATGACTAATGCACACACACACACACACACACACATATACACGATATCTCTGCAAGCGAACTATGTACTGTACAGCAGTGGCATGCATGCATGCATGCGCACACACACACACGTACGTCATGAAGACGCATGTCACAGTTATGTGGCTACTCCCATAACACATGCAGCAGTCATACAGCCCTATTTAGGCGAGGGGGCGACTCCTGTGTGCCCCCGATTCAGCTCTTTGTCAGCGGCTCCTGGTGACACACACACACACACACACACACTCTCTCTCTCTCACACTCACACATGCACACACATATATATGCATGCTGGGGTGTTCGTCACTGGCTCTGCGTGACGTAAAGAGGTTTCCAGTAACCTGAGCTGCAGCCCCAGGTGCAGCGCACTGGTCATACTTGCCCTGCTACAACCTCACACACACACACATACACATGCACACACACACATTCGGACAGCCAGCGAAAAACCCACATCAATCAAAGCCGAAGCTCGCTGCCTCTTTCTCTCTCTCTCACACACACACACACACACACACACACACACACTTTAACAGACGCCCATATTTAGCGTTTCTACTCTCCCATGAATATTCTGTTTTCACAGAAATAAACGTGCTAAGAAACACAAAGACTGACAGAGAACGGAGCCCACAGAGTTTCATTTTTTTGTTCAGCATTCACTCATGGAATGCTATCTTCGCCCTGTTTCTGATTTTCCCGTCAGCCCACTCTCTCTCTTTTTTTGGACGGATGAAGGCCTGTCACTCTTGTGTGGGACGCATCATTGTCAAAGATGCTGAGGGACGGATCTGAGGTGTCTTTAAATAATCATTAAAGGGATAGTTTGGACAAATTTACGTGTGGTCGTATGAGCAGCTACAGTAGATGGCGCTCAGTGAACTTCTGTAGACAGTCAAACAGCCTTATTTAACTTTCCTCCCTGCTCCTCTTTAAAGCCACCAGACTCCATTGACAAAAACAGAGATTTTACCTTGCAGAACAGATGAGTCGAGTGTCTGCTGCTGCCTCGATCTGTTAGTTTGTGTTATTGTGTTGTTCTGGTGTTATTTTGAACTCGCCAAAGTCACAAAATAATAGCAACAAACTAACAAATCGAGGCAACGGGAGACAAGCAACTGCTGTATTCTGTGAGGTAAAATTACTGTTTTTGTCAATGGAGTCTGGTGGCTTTGAAGAAAACATAAATGGCTCCAAATTGCCTATTTTGGTGATAATTGTCTAATTATAAACTGATATTGATCCTTTTAATTGCTGCCCCCTGTCCAGTACCTCATACAACCCCACTTAAAAACAATCAGAACTATCCCTTTAATGTCTGGTTTAAAGAGTTTTGTGCAGCACAGAATTATCTCAGAGTGAAGGTCAGTTTGCTGTGATGGACATCTTATTTGATGCAGTAAACTCTGAACATCTGGTTGTTTGTGTTCAAGAAATTTTTCACTTTTTTTTCTGACATTTTATACACCAAATGGGTAACGATTTATTTTTGCAGCCCTGTTGTGCACCAAACAGCGTTTTTAATGCCATGTCTCTGTTTATATGCAGTTCAATGATTGTGATTGGCCTACAGTTATGGATTTTTCGCATTAACTGCCATTTTAAGGGTGTACTAGATCTAAAAAAGCACCAGAGACTGACAGAAGAGGCCGAGTTTTTATCTTGTTTTGTCCAAAGAAATTCAGTTTACAATGGTGATAAGAGTTAAATTCAGCATATCTTTGCATTTTGAGGAGCAGGTTTTGCTTCATATTTAACTTAAAAGCATTATTTGATTGCATTTATGTTTTTCTTTGCTTTAAACAGTCAGATTTGGTGGAGTTTGCTGCATCAGTTTAGTGTTTCAGGCCTTTCATCCACATAAAGACTGACTCATTTACCAACACAGTGTTACAAAAAAAACCTCTCTGTATCCTTGTTTAAGGCGCAAATTTTCCAAATATGGCAACTCCTTCCCCTCCGTCCTTTCTCCCAATTTCAGATACGACGGAGCCAAAAAGTGAAAATAAAACACACGGTTAAAAAGGTATCTTTTGCTGTGGAGGTTAAAGCGAAGGAGAGATTTTAAGCAGGAGAAATCCACTTTGACCCCCTTTATCGCCCCCTGGAGGGCCGGTATCAATTAATAATTAATAATGAATCAATCGTGTTTTAAATTGTCTGACTTAAAAGAGAAAACCAACAAAATTATAGATTTTAAGCCTGTGACGTGTCTTATATGTACATTATGAACAATTAGAGATATTTTTCATTTCGTCCCGTTCGAGCGAACAAAGAATATATTGAGACAAGCATTTTTTATTTTTATTTTTTTGAAAATGTTTTGTGTACTGACTTATGCTACAGCGAAGTGTTGCTTTTTGAGGTTTTGTTTGTTTGTTTTTTAATGCTATGGCAAAAAAATGATTTGGGTTTTTTTTATTTTAATTTTAATTTTTTTTAGGAAAGAATCCTTAATTTATTTTGATTCAAAAATGGATAAATGTCGTTCATGTCTGATTGCATTCATGTTGAATTTTACCCCTTTTTTGTCACGACTGAACTAACTTAAAAAACAGAATCTGTGTTTATTTTGGCAACAATTCAACCTCAAAACTGTCCTCAATGTAACCGATTATGATGTTGAAAATCAGCTGTTTTTTGAAAAAAAAATTCTTGTTCGGGGGTGGAGAAAAATGAGAAAGAAGACCTACGTAATATATATATATATATATATCTATATATATAGATATAGATATATATAATCCTCGCAGAAAAGACTTAGGGTACTGCATCATTATGCAAACTTTTGTTTTTCCTCTAATATTTTGGTTTATTTTGTATTCTAGTTTACAGAGGGAAATAATCATCTTATTTTTGGTTGTTCTGTTGTTTATCGGGGCGACCTTGTTTCTCTGCTAACGAAGCGATAACAAGGGTAGAATTTTTTTTTTAAGAGTACATAGGCATTTTGCAGTTATTTGTATAAAGAAATGGGTTACAACCTCTGCCTAATGTTTATTTTTTTGTAACTATATTACAGTTTATTTGCTGCTGTGTAGTACAGTTAACGGTTGGAAATGCTGAAACGATGAAGACGATGTTCATTGCCCTGCTATCAGGCGCGGGTCCGTATATTTCTTTTTTTTTTTCTTTTTTTTTCCCGGAGGATTTGGGAGGAGGAGGGGAGGGAGAGGAAGAGCTCCCGCCCTGCTACCTGTGTTCTTAGTTTCCGAGTTGAATGCTGTTGTTTATTAGCTTTACAGGAAAGAGAAAGAGTTAAAAAAAAAAAAAATACTGTGGAGGTGTGTATCCTTCGTATGTGCATTATTTTTCAGCGACGTACGTCCTATATACGAAAAAAAAAGAGTTAAAAAAAGAGAAAACTGTGGTGGAAAATGGAAAATCCTCCTTCTGTAAATAAGGAAAACTCGAGTTGTCGCTTTTTTCATGTTATGATCGGCGCCTCGGCAGGTGCCCCTCCCCTTTTTTTGTTTTCCTTTTACTTCCTTCTCTCTTTCTTTCTCTCTTGTTTTTCCTCGTGGAGGGAAAGGGGGGCAGGAGGGGTACTCAGAGGCGATTTGAGCATCGGCATAGTGTTTATATTTATCAAAACTTTTTTGCTTTCGATAGAGCTATTGCAATAAAAATGTGTTCATGTAACCGCCGAGGCCTCAGCTGTCTTTTTTTATGTGTTTCTGTCTGAGTGGTGTCACTTAGTAAGAAAAAAATGCTATATTTTATTAAACTATTAGTTCTAAAAAAATGTAGATATTAATATATTATACATAATGCAATATGCATACATATTACAGCATTAACCAATACTAGAAATAAAACCTGAGAATAAATAAATAAAAACAAATAAGATAAATACAAAGTCTTGAGTATGAGTCAATGACTGACTATTTAAATGTTTAAAATAGAGAAATAAATATTAATACTTGGGCTCAGTAACAGTAAAATGATTTAAATAAATAGATAAATATTCATCAGTACTGTGTATTTTTAAAATTGTGATTTTTATATAAAATAAAAAATATATATGTATGAGTGATTTGTTGAGGTGTAAGAAAAAAAAGTGATATATTTTGTTAAACTATTGGTTCTCAAAAATGTAGATAATAATTTGAATTAATAGTTTACATGCAAAGACGTATGCAAACAATATTTTATACCAGTACCAGTAAAAATTACATTTCAATAAATATTAAATGAAAAGATCAACATCAGAACTGTATATTTTGTATCGATAAATGATGACCATTTAAATAAATAAAAATTAAATTGATTTGATTTTTATGGTGTTTCACCCATATAATAACTCATAAACCTTAAATGCTTTAATATTTTAAACAATCATGTCACCACATTAGTTTACTTTTTAAATTAAGGTACATTTTGCTGATTACATACTACTGCTTTAAAAAAAAAAAAAGTAGTACTACCACACTGAAAGTACTCCACTTCAAAGTAAAAGTCCTGCATTGAAACCCTAAAGTAAAGTATCTGAATAGCTCTTCCACACCAACTCTTTATTTTTCATACTAATATTACAAAACACTCCAGTTTTTGACGTCACTGAAGACAAATAATCTGGTGTAAATGTACCAGAAATGTTAATCTTTGTGTGTGTTTGCTGAACACCGACTCTCAGGCAAACATATTTTCTGACACAGTGACTGTTTGAAATGTTTGAACAGAGACGTGCTTTGATTGGAGCGGTTCACCTCAGCACCTGGAGGAGCTAAAAATCACTTGTGTCATCTGAAAAACGTGTTTTTTCAACGTGTTTACTCAAACCGAAACTGCAGGGCCTTGTGATTCTTTCAAGGGTTGAGAAATATTCCTGATAAACTCCTTTTAAAAACCTCCTGCAGTCAGGAAAGTGACGTCTGTCCCACACATGGAATCCTAACGTCTTCCAGATAACTGAAGATACTGTTATTGATCCCCAGAGAGGACTTTCTGTTTTGTAATGGGCTGTGTGGTGTGAGATTCAAAGAGGTCATAACACATTTTGCCTTTATTTCCTTTGGTTTATCCATCTTAGGGGTGATTTTTAATTTTGAGTGTAGACATCCCAGTCTCAGTAAACATATTTACCATGTCGTCACCCTGTTAAAATAATTGCCAAACTCATTTTTTCAAGTTTTGCAGGAAACACAAAAAACTTCACCAAAAATGTAACATTTATTGATCATTTCACTCAAAAAGGATGTAACACAGGATGGCTATTGGCATAGTAATAACACTGTGTGTAAATTATGTAACTTAAGAGAAATAAATGACTTAGGCAATATTTTGAACATGCCTTTGTGACTTAAGCAAGATATGGTAACACTTTATTTTGAAGGTGTCTACATAAGAGTCACACAAGCCTGTCAGAAACATGACATGACAAGTATCATAAGCATTAATGTTACTTCAAAGTGTCATTAATGTTCATGACACATCCCATGTCATGTTTATGACATGCTCATGTCACTCTTATGTAGACACCTTCAAAATAAAGTGTTACCATATCTTACTTAAGTCACAAAGGCATGTTAAAAAATTGCCTAAGTCGCATTTTATTTCTACTTAGGCATAATAAATCCGCTTAAGTCACACACTTGACATAGGCCATTATCTTAAAGGGGTAAAATCACATGATCTGATCAACTGAGGATGTAGGAGATTTTACCATAGGTGGCGTCATGAGGAGATGATTTAGGCAAAAAAACAATTTTGACAAAAAATGACTTAGGCGATTATTTTACAGTGTGACGATATGTTTCTGCATGTTCACTAACCAGCAGCTATTTAGTTGGAGCTAAATAAATACATTTCATATCAACCAAAAAGGATTATGCAGTGTTGCCCCTATATGTATTCTTTGAATGTGATTTATAATATCATGGTTGAACTGAAGAATTTGCACACAGTGAAAGCACAGCATCCAAAGTTTACCGAATGTTGCGTCGGCGACACTTTTACTATAATAACTAAACAGTTTGCGCTATCAGGAAAATTCCAATGTTTTCTGAAAGCTGAGATGTTGCTCTTTACAGCCAATATGGGGTCATAACGGTAATTTCACTTGCACTTATCCCCGAAGCCAACAAAGCAGGAATGATAATGTCAAGGAAGGATCCTCAAACGGCTGGATTTGAAGGATACTACGTCATCGACATCTGCCGAAGGACTGTCCCAATGTCCAGAGTCCTTCTTTTGCCCAAATTCCAAGAATGCATATGTGTATCCTCCGTGCGCTCCGACTACCCATAATGCTTTGCGCACACCGGTCTACCGGGAAATGTAAAGTATTTTCAGTTTACACTGAATGTTGTCACATAACTTACAAAACTTGTGCTCAAAGTCAAGCAAAAACATATACATAAACAAATGCCAGAATATTTAGCTAGAAGATAATAAACGTAATCTTGATACATTGCTGGTTAAGTTAATCAATGCCGTCTCAGTCGCTAAAGTTATTTTTAGTTAATTTATATGCGTCAGATGATGTACTATGTGCAAAGTATATGTAGCTATGCCATTCTGAAAGTTATACATTTGTTTATTGTGTTAACATGGACCGACAGTCTTCTATAATCCTTTGTTATTTATAAACAACTGTTTTTAAACTGCAGCGCTGAATTAAAGCAGGACGTCCAATTACGCAATGACACACACCTGCACACTCTGAAGGCTGTTCCATTTGTGCGTTACACCAGTGAAAGGAAGGACTCTGGTCTCGTCTCAGGAGGACCCGACTCTGAGGGAAGGATCCCACCAAGGAAGGATCCTTTACTTTGGGATACAGCCAATATGGCACCAGCAGCACCACTGGAGCACAAGTTAGCATCCAATTGAGTGAAGAAGCCAGAGAGTGCAGCCTCAACATGATAGGTCCACCTGTGATGATGAAGGACAGAGAGATGAGCTGGTTCCACAGACAGAAACAGGGCAAGTAAGTATGGAACATAGAGAGGAAGAAAGAGAGTTACTTGCTAGGGATGATTTTAGGAAATGTTATTCAGGTTGCTGCATTTTTATCTATACCCAGTTTGTGTTGCTCAGTACAATGCAAAAAAAATGAAATGAAATAACCATTACAGTAGTTACAACAGCTAAACTTAAACATTTTAGCTGTAAAATGCCATATGCAGTAGTAGCTAATATTAAGAAATATGTTGTGCTTTTACTTTTTAAAGTTTTGGTAACGTCACAGTAAATACTACTAAAACTTTGAAGACTTTGAATACAGATGTTACATTTGTAATGGTGTATTTTCATTAAAATGTGGTACTATTATTTGTGCAGTTAGATTAATTATTGCATAAATTAATTAAGATTATTAAGTAATAAATTCATTTTTAAAAAGCATGGTATAATTTGCTGTTTTAATCAATTGGATAATTGGATGGTATAGTATCATGAGCCACAATTAAAGTATTGTGACACTCATGCCAGGTGTTGTTGTTGTTGTTGTTGTTGTTGTTGTTGTTGTTGTTGTTGTTGTTGTTGTTGAGTTTCCGCGAGCCGATGGCTTTGGGCTGGACCTAGTCGAACTCCAGGGCCGTTTTTTAGTCCCAGTCCGTCCCTGCTCCTGACTCATGTCTCTCTCTAGACCACCCCTCCCTCAAGTCTTCTTCTTGTGTTTTACTGGCAGTTTGTAACCAGTGTAATAGGTGCATTACTGCCACTTCAGTGTTTCGGTTCGTGTACTGAAGGTACCAGTAAAGTGAACTGATTGGCTCTCTGCCTGGGCATCAGTCAGTTCGTGATACATTCACTGAACATAGTAGTACAATCAAAAGTGAATGTACATTCACTGTTCTTGTTGGTTGATCGGATGAGCCAAGACGTGTACCAAAAGTTTTGCAGACTTTCCAAGTTGTTGTCTGCGATCCATTTTCCAATATTTCCGACACCATAATATTGCCATACGTCAAGATATCCTAATGTCTTCCAGATAAATGTAGATACCATTAGTGATCCCCAGAGAGGACATTCAGGTGCTGCAGGAGAGGAGGAACCATGCATAGTGAGGGTTTGTTCAAATGATTCGATCAAAAGAACAAATCTTTAAGGTGAACGAACTAAACCAAATCACTTCCTGAAAAGAGCCGTTCATTTCTCAACTTCTGATGAGCTCTCCTGACTCATGTCTCTCTCTAGACCGCCCCTCCCTCCAGTGTTCTTCTTCTTCTGTTTTACCACTGGTAATAGGTGCATTACTGCCACGTTCAGTGTTTCGGTTCGTGTACTGCAGGTACTAGTAAAGTGAACGGGACCCCTGAGTGGCTCTCTGCCTGGGCATCAGTCAGTCCGTGATACATTCACTGAACATAGTAGTACAATCACAAGTGAATGGACATTCACTGTTCTTATTGATTGTTTGGATGAGACATACACCAAAAGTTTTGCAGACTTTCCGAGTTGTTGTTTCCAATGCAAGTGACGTTAAGGTGAAGTTTCCCAGTCTGGGATTCATTTTTCCAATATTTCCGACACCATAATATTGCCCCACTTCTTAGTCTTAATGAAAATGATGATTTTTTTGTGTGTGAGTGTATCTACCGTGTGATTCAGATCTGCTTCAAATTTTGTCAGGGTATTCCTTCCACCAAGTTTCATTAAAATCAAGCCAGCAGTTTTTCTGTAAACTGAACAGAAACACATGACCTTGACGACGGAGATAAAAATGAGAATTTTTTATTTTTAGCATGCTTTGCACACTGTTCCTCTGTGCAGTATCTCAAAATAATGATTTTGTGTCTAAAAATGGTGATTTAATATCTAAAACTAGTGATTTTGTTTCTAAAAATAATGATTTTGTATCTAAAAAAAGTGATTGAGTATCTCAAAATAGTGATTAAGTATCTAAAAATAATAATTTTGTGTCTTAAAATGATGATTTAGTTTCTCAAAATAATGATTTTGTATCATTGTATCATATCGTTCATTACTGCCTTATCGTAGCATGAGGACTAGACCGATAAAGCTCGGCTCATTTAATTTCCAGCTTTTGTTTGCAAATTATTGGCAAAACAAAGGCCTATTTATTGTTGTTATCTCTACTGTGTGCAACCTGTGTTTAATTTAATGGAAGAACTGACAACGTTATCTCAAACACATCTGAGATTGTTTTAGTGCCGTTATAAACTCCGACTCTTTATGAATGAATGTAAAAGCACATGACTGCAGACTTGTTGTTTTTCTCCACTGAATTGATAATCATTGATGTGTTTTATGGGGGTTTCGTGTTAAAAACATTCAAAAACAAGCACTCACTTCCTCATTCCTGGAGCTCTTTTGGCAGGTCGGTGGTTCTGGGACGATGACTCGCTCGCTGTTTATCCAGCTCAGGTGACCGGTGCAGCGCCTCAAAGTCCAACTGTCAAAACAATATCAAAGTCCACTTCGGTCATGAGGGGTCAGCTGAGAGGAGAGCAGCTCTGGTTTTCAGCAAACGGCTTCTTCTTTTTACCTCACACATTTTCTATTATCACATTAATATTTATCCATTTAATCCATTATATATTTTTTCCAACTTAAAGTATGTTATACACTGCACTTACATTGGCATTTTTATTTAGTAATAGATTATTATTATTATTATAATTATTATTATGATTTAAATGCACATTTTTCAAGTTATATAAGCTTTCTACCATTTTAAGTTTTTTTTTTTAAAGTCTTCTCTTTCTTTTATTATTTAATTGTTATTAATTACTAATTTATTTTTTAAGTATTTCACAAAACAAACAAAGATTTTCAATAAAAAAAATAAAAATGCGACACTGCACATTAAGCATTTTTATTTTTAAATGCACATTTTAATCTTAAGTTTTATGAGCTTTCTACAATTTTTCTTCATTTTTACCTTTTTATTCTATTAATTTGATTATTAATAATTATTCATTTATTTAAGTATTTCACAATACAAACAATATGTTATATAATGTTACAAGACAGATCTATAAAATATATTTTTTTAAATAAAAAATATGTGACACTATAGTTGACACGATGTGTAGATATTATTAAATAAAAGTCCACATTATATTCAACCACCAGAACTTTTTTTTAAATGTACATTTTTCCTCTCAAGTTATATGAGCGTTCTACCATTTTAAATGTTTTTTGAATTTTTCTCCTTTTTAATTTTATTTATTTAATTATTAGAAATTAATAATTCATTTTAGCATTTCAAAAAACAAACATAGACTGTAATAGTACAAAAGTGATCCATAAAAGATTTTTGAAAATTATTATTATTTTTTATTTAAAATGTGACATTGCAATTACATAATCGTGGCATTTTCCTCTCATGCTATATTAGCTTTCTAATATTTTTTTTTGTTTGTATTTGTTTGTTCCTTCTTTTTCCTTTCTTTTGTATTTTATTAATTATTATTAATTTATTTAAGTATTTCACAAACTAACAATATGTTATATGATGTTACAAGACTACAATATTTTTTAAAATGTGACACTGTATAATGGACGCAAAATGTTGCAAAGACTGTATTTAAATATAATAACTTTGTATCCAAAAATGGTGATTTTGTTTCTAAAAATGGTGATTTTGTATCTAAAAAAGTGATTTAGTATCTCAAAACAATGATTTAGAAACTTTCTCTGACGACATCTAGGCTCTTAAATGCGTCAGTGCAAGCCATCTCGACATATCAATCCTTTTTTTCCTCGTAGATTGACATTTTCAGGTATTTATGTGGCATGACTTACAGTTACAGTACAGGGCTGCAGAGTAAACCCAGAGAGCCACAGCGCTGAGATAAGACGTACAGCAGATGTTGCAGTGGATCTCAAATATGTGTGTTTAAAGAGATAAAAGGAGAGGTTTTTTTATTGGACTTACATGGATAAGAGGGACACAGAGGGGAGGCTGGTGTTCTCTCTGTCTGGAAGTGTGAATAAGAAGCTCGTTATGAGCCTCATCAGCAGGTTTCACTTATTCTTCAGGATTAGACCTCTCCGTCCTCTGTGTGGGCTTCATTTGATCTCTCTTAAAGGCCCAGTTACACAAGATCTCCGAAGCATTTTTTGGGTTGTTGACAGTACACAGCCTTCAGTATCTGTCATCTGTTCAGAAATGTTGGCTTCTAAAAGTGTGGCAACCAGGCCTTTCAGGTTCCTGAAAGGTTTTTGTCACCTTTATATCTTGAGTAATTAAAGTGTAACTGCACACCAGAGTCTGCAACTAAAACTGGGGACGCACCACACAACTTTCACAATCTTTACAGGTTTTTAAAAGACTTGGAGGTCACATTCCATGATGGTTTCAGCAGATTTTTGTATGACAAGTGGTCATACTGGGGATCACACACTTAACAACTGCACTGGGGATCACAGACTGAATGATCTGTCAAACCGATTAAAGCAACTGAACGCATCAAAATCTCACAAGAGCGACAGTTTAAAGTGTTAACAAACAGACCAGTTGATGGCTTTAATGCACCAATTTGTTGTTAGCCAATAAAACTTTAAGAAAAAGAAGATGAAGAGGAGGAAGAAACATGGACAATCCTTGGAGTGTCTGTTAGCCCAACCAAATGTTGAACAAGACATTTTTAATGAACAAAATGTTCACAAAAAAATGTCATTAAATGAAAATACAGTGAAAGGGTCAAAGTTATGAGACCAAACTGGTAAACATCCTTTTTTAAAATTTTCAAACTTTGACATGTTGCCGTGGATACGCATTGTTCAGCTTCTCTTCTGATGACTGCTCACCTTGTTCGTGACCTGTCAATCAAAGGTAGCCACGCCCCAAATCAGCCGCCAACAGACAAACAAACTATCAGAACAAAACATCAGATGCAGATAAAGCATTGAGGAGCAGATTTAAACTAAAGAAAACAAAAAAAACGTAACAAATATACTTAATACGTAATACGTAAAATACATACATTTTGCCTTTGTTGCCTTCCGCTATTGTCTGTGAACATTTAGTAGTGCATTGTGGGATATGTATTTCAGCATAGTGTCTAGTGTTTATTTACAAATGGGATAAGCATACTATATAATGTAAGCATTGGCCTTAGAAGTTTCAGGGCTGATTTAAAAAGCTCCTTGAAGTCACGACCTTAGTGGTCGCTTTGGCATCAACTTAGGTCCCCAAATATGGCCACTAGAGGCTGAGTTACATCACCTAATTATACCGGAGGGATTCGGATCATTCGGTGAGTCTGCGGGTAAAGGTTCAGGAGTCGATGGAGCAGGTTTGGCTGAAATTATGACCTTTATGTGACTTTTTTTTATCATCCAGATGATGTTTTTCTACCAGGTGAAGCTCTATGCAGCCTCCCTGCTGACTGACAGATCTCCACAGTGAGAAATGATGATGAAGTGTGTGTGTGTGTGTGTGTGTGTGTGTGTGTGTGTGTGTGTGTGTGTGTGTGTGTGGCCAGGCCAGTGGTCCTGGCAGGGGGCATTTCAACACCAACATGTGACCCACTAGGGTTTAATTACTGATGGACGAACCATTGGGCCCACTGGGGATGTAGACTGATGCTAGAGTTTCAAAACAACACCCAGTGTGTGTTGCTGTGTGTGTGTGTGCACACCCATCAACATGCACGATGCGGGCCAAAGCTCAGAGTCCGATGCTGATCTGCTGTACGCGGCTTTTCAACTATTAGTGAAGCTATTAGCATCTTCGTCAGTGAATCCTTCCGCTGACCCCTCACACACACAAACACGCTCGCAGATGGTTTCCTTAATGAGCGAGGATGCGTCAGAGTTTCACCCGACCACATTTCAATTCCATGTCGGCCAGCGGGAGGCCTGACCCCGTTGACGCTCAACAACAGCATCTGTCTTCAAGAAAGACTCCATCGACAGGGTGACGCCTCCTACTCGCATCCTAGAAAGTTTCCTATTTAGGTAGCGAGAGAGAGAAATAGAGAGAGAGAGCGAGAGAGAGAGGGCTTTCCAGGAATACAGACGTCCTATAATTGGATATTGTATTGGAAGCAAAAGCTTCTGCCCTTAAAAGAAATAATGGCTGACATTAAACTAAATGTCTAGAGAGGTGACGTCCCGTCTCACTTTCAGCTTCTGATCATCTAACATCATAACATTTGTCACTACTGTCAGTTACGGTCAGTTGAATGAGGACAACTGATCATTTCCCCAAAATAAAACCTGATGACTCTGTCAACCACTACGAACACAGGCCTGATTTTTTTTGCCAAACTTGGCGGAGCATGTGCCAAAGAAGAGCCGATAACATTTTGGAGTTTAGAGGAGTTTTGAGATTAACATTCTCAGAGATATTAGTTAAAATTTTGACCATTTCATAGCTAAATATAACACTCATGTGAGTTGAAACCTGAGTTTTTAGTATAAAGATAATGTACTGTTTGTTCAGCCCAGTATTCTACAAAATGTAAAAAGCCTTTTGCTGGATTATACACCCTTGAAAATAAAGTTCAAGTTCGTATTAAAAGGGATTCATCTTGTCGATGCTATAGGGGAACCCTTTTTTGGTTCTTCAAGGAAGCTTAACCTATTGAGTTCTTCAGTTCTTCACTAATTTCAATGTCTAAAGTCATAACAGGTTGACAGGTCAACACTTCAACATCTCAATAATGACTCTCTCTATTATGAGTTGTGAGTCCATTGAGGTGTTTTATTTGCAAAACGTGCCTTGAGCAGAGAAAAGTGATTTTAAAATCATCATAATGTAGGAGGGGGAACTCCCAGACAGAGAGAGAAACATACTATAAACAGGAGGAAAACGTTATTGGTTAATGCACCAGGCAAACAAAACCATCTTTGGGTCCGGTATCCAGTTCTTCTAATACGTCCATTGGTGGAACCAGTGAAGCTCTGGGATGAATTATGTCTAAGAGTCTTTATGGATTTTATAAAGTAAGAAACTAATTAAAATAAAGGTTCAAGGTAGAACCAAAAGTGGTTCCTTATGTCAAATAAAATGCAGGATCCTTGAATGTCCTGTGAATCTTGGCTGATTATTTAAAAAGTTTGTGAATATGCATGCTCATTTATCCGGGGAGGCTTTATCCTCTGATGGAGCAGGGATTCTGTATCTTACTTTAAGGACACTTTGGCAGGACACCGTGAGTACAGGGAACATGTAATCCGTTATTTGGTAATGGGATATGCCCTCTTAACACCCGGGAACCTCCCAGCCTCCAGCAGCCGTGTGATATCATGCTTTGTGTTTTTGTTTTTTGCCCCCACAAACTAAAACTTACCTTTTGTGTGTTAAACGGAAGCCGGGGAAACCACGTTCAGACAAAAGACAAAAGCACAACTTTCCAGGAACCAGCGGGCAGTATAGTAGCTCTAAACAGCTTAGAGAGCAGAGAAAACACACACACACACACACACACACACACACACACAGACCACCTCACCTCCGATCCTCTCTCGTCTCTATAGCTCAGCCAATACAAATCAGGAAGTAGATTAGTCAAGAAAGCCTGTAGGCTTAGGACACCAAACAATAGCTGCAGCAACCACACAGAGGAACAGAGGAGAGAGAGTTTGTTTGGCTCTCTGGAGTTTATTTTCTAGGATTTTTGATATGAACATATAAGTATTTCTTTACTTATATTTTTGGTTTATTTTGTTTACTTTTGTTTGATATTCTGATCATTTTTGCTTCTTTGATATTTTCATTATTACGTTTATGAAGCGCATTGGGGCTAGCAGGAAGGAAGAAAAATGACAGAAGGAATTTTTTTTTATTATACTGTTTGAACATTGTTTTCTATCCGAACAGTTACTGCAAGCTACAACCTGATTTTCAATGTCATAAAATGAGCAATAATCACAATATTTAAAGGTTTAGTAGCACTAAAAAAAAACCACACATTAATGAGATATTCTTGATAGAAGCTGATACAACTATTGTTTTGGGAAAATCTGCTTTTATGTATTTCTTTTTTTTTTTAGACAAACAGTTCTTAACAAATTTATTAGACAACCGGTTTAAGTCACAGCTGTCCTAAATTAACAGCATTACTAATTACCACAATCATGTTTTATGTTTCTGTAATGGTTAATACAGCAGTATGAAGAAGCTCTTAAACGAAAATATATTTTTAAGGCTAAAATATAATTATTATCGTTATCCATGAACTTTCAAATTTACTGTTTTACCAACAAAAAACAAACAAAGAGTAAAATTAGTAAAGTACATTATTATTTCTAGACTAAGATGTCAAATTATAGTTATTTTCTTGCATTTCTGAACAGAAAAAATAGTTTTAGTGGTTAAATTCAGTTTGTTATTTGCCAGATAAAGAACAATAACATTTTAGTATGTAGTCTACTCTAACCAAATTCAAAAAGTTTACTTTATTCTCGTCATTTCAACTTCTTTCTTGAAGTGCATAATGATTTTTTTCCCCCCTCCTCTCATTATTTTTTTCTCCAGTTCCGTGATACATCCCTGGTTCATGAAAGGTTATTTAAATATCTACAACCCCAGTTCTAAAGAGTTGGGACATTGTCTAAAATGCAAATAATCAATTAAAAACTGTACAAAACCAACATATGTTATATTTAGTGTTCACTTAAGTTATCATTTTATTTATTGGTTTTGTTAAATACATATTTATTCAGTTGAAAACTCTTGGACACGTGAAAAACATCTTGAATAATGCATTTTTTCATATGCCTAAAGTGGAATAAAAACTCCCTGACTAAGGCTTTTATAATTCATGCATGAAAGGGACATTCTGACTTCTGAATTTGATGCATTATATGTTTTTATTTACGTTTTAACACAGCGTCACAGCTTTTTTGAAATCAGGTTGTAGGATAGTTTTTGCAGAGTAAGTCAGCAGTCTTTAGCTCAGGCCATACGTACTTTTAGCACAGGTTTACAAAACAAGGCTGCAGTGCAAAACCAGGTCACAATACTGTGATTGTTTCACCTCCTCTATTTCTCTGTACTGTTTATGTGCTGCTGTAACAACAGAACTTCTCCTCTGAGGATTAATAAAGGTTAATAAACTATCAATTTTACAAAAAAGGTGCACAGTGAATGAAACCCCCCAAAGTGTGTTAGTGTAGTTACTCTACATGCCAGAGTAAAGCCTTCATATGACACACCCCCTATAAATAATGCAGATAAAATCACATATACAGCTTTAATAATATTAGCAATAAGAATCTAAAAAAAATCTTAAGCATTTAAAGAGATCTTTATCCATGGAAGTGATGTACAAGTTTGTATGTAACCTGTAAATTGTTGTTTTTTAACTCATTTTTGCTCTTAGTCCTGGTCTTAGTCTTAGTTTTTAGTAATAAACAATCACTATTAATGGGTTTTTTATATAATAACATCAAAGAATAATAAGTCTTATATGTGAACATTATGTTCTATTTACGCTTTTTTTTCTCTCTCTCCTGTTTTTAGGTATTCTGTGACTGAGCTTTTCTCTATGCTGGTGTGTGTTCTTTGCCTCTGTGCTGCCATCTGCTGGTTACTGGCTGTACTGGAAGAGTCATTTTAAACCATTTTGGAGTTGGGAGATCAATCCATAACACTTAAAAAAGATACATAAAACTGAAAACAAATAACAGGCACAGCACGAGCGTTTACACCCATTGCTCCACCCATTTCCATTACAAATTCATTAAATCACCAAAACAAAACCACTGACATAAAGTAAACCTTGGACTTTTGAGGGCCCAGACCTTGGGGAAGTTGTCCATTCCTTTACTGGGTTTTTACAGTAATTATTAAAAAAATATCAACATTATATTTGGGGGATTAATGTATTAGTTTGCATCCAACTGATTTGTTTTTCTTAAAATTGCAGTCACCAAAAAATGTGTGGCTTTTTCCGCTATAATGGTCGAGCAGACCTTGGTTGAAATGTTATTTAGACATAAAAACCTATAAAAAAATATTCATGTTGCACCAATGTGGTTGAGGAATTAGGTCTTGCCACAAAAAACACTAAAGAAAAAAAAAGATCACCACTTTGGATTATTGGGACGTCAGAACATTGGCCATCAAAATATCGTCACTTGTCCCACTTGTAATGACTGGACTCATTTTTATGACTTTATATAGCTTTTGTTTATCTATCATACCATAGCCTAATTTATGAGTTGATTTACACTTTGTATTGAAAATCCAAATCTTCAAATTAACCAAAGTTATCAAATCAATGAAGAAGTCATTTTGCTAGCATAAAATGGAAATACTCATGAAAAGTAACACAAAATTGTACTTGAGTAAATGTACTTAGTTACACTTAAACACTGATGAAAGGTACATGTTTATATACAGTAACAGTAGCTGATTCAGATTTACTCTCTCTGCCCGAGCTAACAGGAGCTAACTAGCTACATTTGTAAGCAACAGTACATTTTATTAAGGTATAGCAAAGTGCCATGCTGTTTTCTCTTCTTTACTAGAGGATTGTTGGTGTCTGGAGACTAATGTGAATCACTTCCAGTCACACAAACTTATTTTTATATACAGTAAACAATAGTTGATTCAGATTTACACCACCATTGTTGCTGCCCGAGCTAACAGGAGCTAACTAGCTACTTTTGGTAACAGAATGTTGGCGTTCCAGGAGAAATGCTGCAGTTGGTTACCATTCAAGTCTGAACATCCATAAATCAACGATCAACCTGAATAGAATTAAAACTAGGCAAATTATTGCAATGCTGAAGTTGGCTAGAAGTTTTTGTTTACAAGATTATATTTTCACTTCACAAAGTCAAAGCGAGGCTCCACAGCCCACCACAACAACAGACTCATGACCGTGAACCCAGAGTCCGGCATAGAGCGGCTCAGTGAACGTGGTCTGGTATCTGTGGAGGAGCTCCATGGTCTCAGAGACGCTGTAGAAGGATAGAATACCTGCCCCGTGATCCAGGTACACTCCAACTGTGGAGGTCATGGGGTAGGGCCTGGCAGCATGGATATACATATGTCTGACTACGAAACGCCTGTCAAAACAATCCAAAGCCCAGGACTTGTAGTTGCACCCAAAAATACTCTCAGTTCCAGTTTTACGGATATCCTTATACGAGACGGCGACAGAAACCGGTCCTCTCCACTCCACCTCCCAGTAATGGCGTCCAGTCAGACTCTCTTTACTCAGGACCTGACACCCGTCCACGAATCTATCCGGGTGCATGGGATAAACCTGATCCTCGTCCACTTTTGCAGCTTTGCGGTTCGCGTCGGATAAAACCAGACGTGGGTTTACTGTGTCTGGATCCAGTGTTATTTCACACAAGTATTTTAGGAAGTCAGCTCTGGTTTTGAGCTCTTCTTCTGGCTGTGAAGTGTCCACTGTTGGTTCCATCTTGGTGTCGTCCTCAGTGGGTCTTTCTTGTAGATTATCTGCTACTGTCTCATCTGGTCCTGTCTTCTTTGGCTGCTCCACTGAATCTGTCAGCTGGCTGTTTCCCTCCAGTACAGGCCTTGGCATAAAGATCTGTCTGCACTGAGGACAACTGCGGGTTTCTTCTGGATTCTTTTCATCGCAGTGACTTTTAATGCAGCTCATGCAGGCGCTGTGTCCGCAGGGAATAGCCACCTGATCCTTTAGTAGATCAGAACACACTGAATTGTGTTTTTCCTCGTCAGATTTAAGTCCCTGCTGCGCCATGATAACTCTCTGAAACAGTTTCACTTCCTGATGAATGCTGCACTCTCATCCTTTATTTCCTTCCTTTCTCTCCTGATCTGCGCTGAATGTGGATTGTCAGCTCTGACACTGAGCTGCATGTTGGTTACACACATCTGTACACTGGCAGATCAGTGCAGGAGGCAGGACTCTTCGACTGGCTGTGTTTTCGAGCAGGAAGAAGAAGAGGGAGGGGCTATCTGGGTTTCATTTGTTCCAGGAAAAGGAGAGGCGACCCGCACAAAAGACAGTCAAGACTTACTGTAAAGAATCCTTTTCATACAGCATTTTATTACGGAAGGGCCTGCTGAATTTAGGGAAATGTTGTTTCTCCTTCTTAAACAGAAGGCTGTTGTTGTCTGGAGGCTAATGTGAGTGACCTCCAGTCATTCATATTGTTAAGACTTTTAGGTGCTGTCTTGTGAGAATGTATGATTACCAAAACTTAACCAAGTGTAGTTGTGTTTCCTAACATTGAATCAAACAGTCATGTTGTTTTTAGGAGTGGGCAAATACAGGTTGTGGAAAGAAAACAAAAGGTATTTGATTGCAAAACTTTGACTTAAACCCCAAGTCTTAAACCAAATTTAATGTCAAACCAGTGTTTAAATCATTGAGACAATTACTTGAACATTATTATAGGAGGAAGCTGATTTAGCAAATTTCAGAAATGTATATTTGCCTCTAATGCAGTGAAAAAAATAGTTGCTAACCCTGCAAAGAAAAAGAAAAAGGCCAAGTCATAGACAGTCAAAAGAATCAGACTCTCTGCAGATAGAAAAGATAATAAAAGGACCATTCCTATGTTTTTGCATATTCTAAAATGTATATGTGTGCCTCTAATACGTTGTAGATAATGTAGAATGTATCTATTTGAGTTTGTATTCAAAAACGGTGCTTCCTTGACAATTTTGTCCGCTAGCAAAAAAAAAAAGAAAAATGGTTAGCAAGCAAACGTAAGCTAATATCTACTTTTGTTCTCTTAAAAGTTCAGTTAGTCTTATTTAAAAAAAACTTCTTCTTTGGGTTCTGTAACTTGTTGGTAGTACATTTTTACCACGTGGCAGCTTTTGACCTTTTTTTTTTTTTTTTACCAAGTCAATGCAGATTGATAGATATAGATGAATACAGATAGAATGTTTCTGTGTCTCTAATGCGTTGTAGATTCTAGAATGTTTTTATCTGTGCCACTAATCCGTCATAGAAATTCTAGAATGGTTCTATCTGTGTCTCTAATGCGTCATAGATTCTAGAATGTTTCTATCTATGCCTCTAATGCGTCGTAGATTCTAGAATGTTTCTATCTATGTCACTAACCTGTCATAAAAATTCTAGAATGTTTCTATCTGTGCCACTTATGCGTCGTAGATTCTAGAATGTTTCTATCTGTGCCACTAATGCGTCTTAGATTCTAGAATGTTTGTATCTATGCCACTAATGCGTCGTAGAGATTCTAGAATGTTTCTATCTGTGTCATTAATGCGTCGTAGAGATTCTAGAATGTTTCTATCTGTGCCACTAATGCGTAATTCCCGATTTCAGCGACACACACACACACACACACACACAGTAATACAAACAGTGGACTCTCATTCTACACGAACCTTAAATGTTTTGAAAACACAAAAACAGAATATTAGCTTTTATATTATTTAAATATTTTTTTAAATATTTGACTTTTGGGCGTTCCCGGTGGCACACCAGGTAGAGCGCGTACCTCAGAGGCCCAGTCAAGTGGACACATACACACACAGAGAGAATATTATTTTTGGACAGAAACAACAACAGCAATATTAGGCTATATTGGCTATAACAATTATAACCATAATCCCTTAAACCAAATTTAATGTGAAACCAGTGTTTAAATCATTGAGACAATTACTTGAACATTATTATAGGAGGAAGCTGATTTTGCAAATTTCAGAAATGTATATTTGCCTCTAATGCATTAAACATATTCTAAAATGTATATGTGTGCCTCTAATACGTCGTAGATAATGTAGAATGTATCTATTTGAGTTTGTATTCAAAAACGGTGCGTCCTTGACAATTTTGTCCACTAGCAAAAAAAAAAAAGAAAAATGGTTACCAAGCAAACGTAAGCTAATATCTACTTTTGTTCTCTTAAAAGTTCAGTTTGTCTTATTTAAAAAAAACTTCTTCTTTTTGTTCTGTAACTTGTTGGTAGTACATTTTTACCACGTAGCAACTTTTGGACTTTTTTTTTTTTTTTTTACCAAGTCAATGCAGATTGATAGATATAGATGAATACAGATAGAATGTTTCTGTGTCTCCAATGCATTGTAGATTCTAGAATGTTTCCATCTGTGCCACTAGTGCGTCGTAGATTCTAGAATGTTTCTATCTGTGCCACTAATTCGTCGTAGATTCTAGAATGTTTCTATCTGTGCCACTTATGCGTCGTAGATTCTAGAATGTTTCTATCTGTGCCACTAATGCGTCGTAGATTCTAGAATGTTTCTATCTGTTCCACTAATGCGTCGTAGATTCTAGAATGTTTCTATCTGTGCCTCTAATGCGTCGTAGATTCTAGAATGTTTCTATCTGTGCCACTAATGCGTCTTAGATTCTAGAATGTTTGTATCTATGCCACTAATCTGTCATAGAAATTCTAGAATGTTTCTGTCTGTGCCACTAATGCGTCGTAGATTCTAGAATGTTTCTATCTATGCCACTAATGCATCGTAGAGATTCTAGAATGTTTCTATCTGTGCCACTAATGCGTAATTCCCGATTTCAGCGAGACACACACACGCACACACACACACACACACACACACACACACAATAATACAAACAGTGGACTATCATTCTACATGAACCTTAAATGATTTGAAAACACAAAAACAGAATATTAGCTTTTATATTATTTAAATATTTTTTTAAATATTTGACTTTTGGGCGTTCCCGGTGGCACACCTGGTAGAGCGCGTACCACAGAGGCCCAGTCCTCGTAAGCGGGCGGCCCGGGTTCGAATTAGGCTCGGAGCCCTTTCCCGCATGTCTTCCCCTCTGTCTCCCCTTTCACTCTCAATATCTCTCTCTCTCTCAATGAAGCTACAAAATGCTCAAAAAATATCTTAAAAAAAAAAAAAATATTGGACTTTTAAGATATTTTCCCATAACACTACGGCAAACGTGCTTCCTAAATTATTATTCTATTATTTTTTTAAACAAATTAACAAGATGGGAGTTGTATCTTTGAGCATTTTCTATCAAATAAAACTTCATCTAGTGCATGGGACCTGTCTAAACCAAGTCTTTCACCTGATGATATTTGTTTAATGCAAATACTTTTTAGGTTACATTCAAAAGTGGACACATACACACACAGAGAGAATATTATTTTTGGACAGGAACAACAACAGCAATATTAGGCTATATTGGCTATAACAATTATAACCATAATCCCCTAAACCAAATTTAATGTGAAACCAGTGTTTAAATCATGGAGACAATTACTTGAACATTATTATAGGAGGAAGCTGATTTTGCAAACTTCAGAAATGTATATTTGCCTCTAATGCATTAAACATATTCTAAAATGTATATGTGTTCCTCTAATACGTCGTAGATAATGTAGAATGTATCTATTTGAGTTTGTATTCAAAAACGGTGCTTCCTTGACAATTTTGTCCACTAGCAAAAAAAAAAAAGAAAAATGGTTACCAAGCAAACGTAAGCTAATATCTACTTTTGTTCTCTTAAAAGTTCAGTTTGTCTTCTTTAAAAAAAACTTCTTCTTTTTGTTCTGTAACTTGTTGGTAGTACATTTTTACCACGTAGCAACTTTTGAACTTTTTTTTTTTTTCCCAAGTCAATGCAGATTGATAGATATAGATGAATACAGATAGAATGTTTCTGTGTCTCTAATGCGTTGTAGATTCTAGAATGTTTCGATCTGTGCCACTAATGCATCGTAGATTCTAGAATGTTTCTATCTGTGCCACTAATGCTTCGTAGATTCTAAAATGTTTCTATCTGTGCCACTAATGCGTCGTAGATTCTAGAATGTTTCTATCTGTACCACTAATGCGTCGTAGATTCTAGAATGTTTCTATCTGTGCCACTCATGCGTCCCAGATTCTAGAATGTTTCTATCTGTGCCTCTAATGCGTCGTACATTCTAGAATGTTTCTATCTGTGCCACTAATGTGTCTTAGATTCTAGAATGTTTGTATCTATGCCACTAATCTGACATAGAAATTCTAGAACGTTTCTATCTGTGCCACTAATGCGTGGTAGATTCTAGAATGTTTCTATCTGTGCCTCTAAGGCGTTGTAGATTCTAGAATGTTTCTATCTATGCCACTAATGTGTCGTAGAGATTCTAGAATGTTTCTATCTGTGCCTCTAATGCGTCTTTTAGTTCTAGAATGTTTCTATCTATGCCACTAATGCGTCGTAGAGATTCTAGAATGTTTCTATCTGTGCCTCTAAGGCGTCGTAGATTCTATAATGTTTCTATCTGTGCCACTAATGCGTCGTAGATTCTAGAATGTTTCTATCTATGCCACTAATCTGTCATAGAAATTCTAGAATGTTTCTATATGTGCCACTAATTCGTCGTAGATTCTAGAATGTTTCTATCTGTGCCACTAATGCGTCGTAGATGCTAGAATGTTTCTATCTGTGCCACTAATGCGTCGTACATTCTAGAATGTTTCTATCTATGCCACTAATCTCTCATAGAAATTCTAGAATGTTTCTATCTGTGCCACTAATGCGTCTTGGATTCTAGAATGTTTGTATCTGTGCCTCTAATGCGTCGTAGATTCTAGAATGCTTCTATCTGTGTCACTAATGCGTCTTAGATTCTAGAATGTTTGTATCTATGCCACTAATCTGTCATAGAAATTCTAGAATGTTTCTATCTGTGCCACTAATGCGTCGTAGATTCTAGAATGTTTCTATCTGTGCCACTAATGCGTCGTAGATTCTAGAATGTTTCTATCTGTGCCACTAATGCGTCGTAGAGTCTAGAATGTATCTATCTGTGCCTTTAATGCGTCGTAGATTCTAGAATGCTTCTTTCTGTGCCACTGATGCGTTTTAGATTCGAGAATGTTTGTATCTATGACACTAATCTGTCATAGAAATTCTAGAATGCTTCTATCTGTGCTACTAATGTGTCGTAGATTCTAGAGTGTTTTTATCTGTGCCACTAATGCGTCGTAGATTCTAGAATGTTTCTATCTGTGCCACTAATGCGTCGTAGATTCTAGAATGTATCTATCTGTGCCTTTAATGCGTCGTAGATTCTAGAATGCTTCTATCTGTGCCACTAATGCGTCTTAGATTCGAGAATGTTTGTATCTATGACACTAATCTGTCATAGAAATTCTAGAATGTTTCTATCTGTGCCACTAATTCGTCGTAGATTCTAGAATGTTTCTATTTGTGCCACTAATGCGTCGTAGATTCTAGAATGTTTCTGTCTGTGCCACTAATGCTTCGTAGATTCTAGAATATTTCTCTCTGTGCCTCTAATGCGTCGTAGATTCTAGAATGTTTCTATCTGTGCAACTAATGCGTCTTAGATTCTAGAATGTTTGTATCTATGCCACTAATCTGTCATTGAAATTCGAGAATGTTTCTGTCTGTGCCACTAATGCGTCATAGATTCTAGAATGCTTCTATCTGTGTCACTAATGCGTCTTAGATTCTAGAATGTTTGTATCTATGCCACTAATCTGTCATAGAAATTCTAGAATGTTTCTATCTGTGCCACTAATGCGTCGTAGATTCTAGAATGTTTCTATCTGTGCCACTAATGCGTCGTAGATTCTAGAATGTTTCTATCTGTGCCACTAATGCGTCGTAGATTCTAGAATGTATCTATCTGTGCCTTTAATGCGTCGTAGATTCTAGAATGCTTCTATCTGTGCCACTGATGCGTTTTAGATTCGAGAATGTTTGTATCTATGACACTAATCTGTCATAGAAATTCTAGAATGCTTCTATCTGTGCTACTAATGTGTCGTAGATTCTAGAGTGTTTTTATCTGTGCCACTAATGCGTCGTAGATTCTAGAATGTTTCTATCTGTGCCACTAATGCGTCGTAGATTCTAGAATGTATCTATCTGTGCCTTTAATGCGTCGTAGATTCTAGAATGCTTCTATCTGTGCCACTAATGCGTCTTAGATTCGAGAATGTTTGTATCTATGACACTAATCTGTCATAGAAATTCTAGAATGTTTCTATCTGTGCCACTAATTCGTCGTAGATTCTAGAATGTTTCTATTTGTGCCACTAATGCGTCGTAGATTCTAGAATGTTTCTGTCTGTGCCACTAATGCTTCGTAGATTCTAGAATATTTCTCTCTGTGCCTCTAATGCGTCGTAGATTCTAGAATGTTTCTATCTGTGCAACTAATGCGTCGTACATTCTAGAATGTTTCTATCTGTGCCACTCATGCGTCCCAGATTCTAGAATGTTTCTATCTGTGCCTCTAATGCGTCGTACATTCTAGAATGTTTCTATCTGTGCCACTAATGTGTCTTAGATTCTAGAATGTTTGTATCTATGCCACTAATCTGACATAGAAATTCTAGAACGTTTCTATCTGTGCCACTAATGCGTGGTAGATTCTAGAATGTTTCTATCTGTGCCTCTAAGGCGTTGTAGATTCTAGAATGTTTCTATCTATGCCACTAATGTGTCGTAGAGATTCTAGAATGTTTCTATCTGTGCCTCTAATGCGTCTTTTAGTTCTAGAATGTTTCTATCTATGCCACTAATGCGTCGTAGAGATTCTAGAATGTTTCTATCTGTGCCTCTAAGGCGTCGTAGATTCTATAATGTTTCTATCTGTGCCACTAATGCGTCGTAGATTCTAGAATGTTTCTATCTATGCCACTAATCTGTCATAGAAATTCTAGAATGTTTCTATATGTGCCACTAATTCGTCGTAGATTCTAGAATGTTTCTATCTGTGCCACTAATGCGTCGTAGATGCTAGAATGTTTCTATCTGTGCCACTAATGCGTCGTACATTCTAGAATGTTTCTATCTATGCCACTAATCTCTCATAGAAATTCTAGAATGTTTCTATCTGTGCCACTAATGCGTCTTGGATTCTAGAATGTTTGTATCTGTGCCTCTAATGCGTCGTAGATTCTAGAATGCTTCTATCTGTGTCACTAATGCGTCTTAGATTCTAGAATGTTTGTATCTATGCCACTAATCTGTCATAGAAATTCTAGAATGTTTCTATCTGTGCCACTAATGCGTCGTAGATTCTAGAATGTTTCTATCTGTGCCACTAATGCGTCGTAGATTCTAGAATGTTTCTATCTGTGCCACTAATGCGTCGTAGAGTCTAGAATGTATCTATCTGTGCCTTTAATGCGTCGTAGATTCTAGAATGCTTCTATCTGTGCCACTGATGCGTTTTAGATTCGAGAATGTTTGTATCTATGACACTAATCTGTCATAGAAATTCTAGAATGCTTCTATCTGTGCTACTAATGTGTCGTAGATTCTAGAGTGTTTTTATCTGTGCCACTAATGCGTCGTAGATTCTAGAATGTTTCTATCTGTGCCACTAATGCGTCGTAGATTCTAGAATGTATCTATCTGTGCCTTTAATGCGTCGTAGATTCTAGAATGCTTCTATCTGTGCCACTAATGCGTCTTAGATTCGAGAATGTTTGTATCTATGACACTAATCTGTCATAGAAATTCTAGAATGTTTCTATCTGTGCCACTAATTCGTCGTAGATTCTAGAATGTTTCTATTTGTGCCACTAATGCGTCGTAGATTCTAGAATGTTTCTGTCTGTGCCACTAATGCTTCGTAGATTCTAGAATATTTCTCTCTGTGCCTCTAATGCGTCGTAGATTCTAGAATGTTTCTATCTGTGCAACTAATGCGTCTTAGATTCTAGAATGTTTGTATCTATGCCACTAATCTGTCATTGAAATTCGAGAATGTTTCTGTCTGTGCCACTAATGCGTCATAGATTCTAGAATGCTTCTATCTGTGTCACTAATGCGTCTTAGATTCTAGAATGTTTGTATCTATGCCACTAATCTGTCATAGAAATTCTAGAATGTTTCTATCTGTGCCACTAATGCGTCGTAGATTCTAGAATGTTTCTATCTGTGCCACTAATGCGTCGTAGATTCTAGAATGTTTCTATCTGTGCCACTAATGCGTCGTAGATTCTAGAATGTATCTATCTGTGCCTTTAATGCGTCGTAGATTCTAGAATGCTTCTATCTGTGCCACTGATGCGTTTTAGATTCGAGAATGTTTGTATCTATGACACTAATCTGTCATAGAAATTCTAGAATGCTTCTATCTGTGCTACTAATGTGTCGTAGATTCTAGAGTGTTTTTATCTGTGCCACTAATGCGTCGTAGATTCTAGAATGTTTCTATCTGTGCCACTAATGCGTCGTAGATTCTAGAATGTATCTATCTGTGCCTTTAATGCGTCGTAGATTCTAGAATGCTTCTATCTGTGCCACTAATGCGTCTTAGATTCGAGAATGTTTGTATCTATGACACTAATCTGTCATAGAAATTCTAGAATGTTTCTATCTGTGCCACTAATTCGTCGTAGATTCTAGAATGTTTCTATTTGTGCCACTAATGCGTCGTAGATTCTAGAATGTTTCTGTCTGTGCCACTAATGCTTCGTAGATTCTAGAATATTTCTCTCTGTGCCTCTAATGCGTCGTAGATTCTAGAATGTTTCTATCTGTGCAACTAATGCGTCTTAGATTCTAGAATGTTTGTATCTATGCCACTAATCTGTCATTGAAATTCGAGAATGTTTCTATCTGTGCCACTAATGCGTCATAGATTCTAGAATGTTTCTATCTGTGCCTCTAAGGCATCGTAGATTCTAGAATGTTTCTATCTATGCTAGTGATGCGTCGTAGAGATTCTAGAATGTTTCTATCTGTGCCTCTAATGCGTCGTAGATTCTAGAATGTTTGTATCTATGCCACTAAGCTGGCATTTAAATTCTAGAATGTTTCTATCTGTGCCACTAATGCGTCTTAGATTCTAGAATGTTTGTATCTATGCCACTAATCTGTCATAGAAATTCTAGAATGTTTCTATATGTGCCACTAATGCGTCTTAGATTCTAGAATGTTTGTATCTATGCCACTAATCTGTCATAGAAATTCTAGAATGTTTCTATCTGTGCCACTAATGCGTCTTAGAGATTCTAGAATTTTTCTATCTGTGCCTCTTAGGCGTCGTAGATTCTAGAATGTTTCTATCTATGCCACTAATCTGTCATTGAAATTCTAGAATATTTCTATCTGTGCCACTAATGCGTCTTAGATTCTAGAATGTTTGTGTCTATGCCACTAATCTGGCATTGAAATTCTAGGATGTTTCTATCTGTGCCACTAATGCGTCATAGATTCTAGAATGATCTATCTGTGCCTCTAAGGCGTCGTAGATTCTAGAATGTTTCTATCTATGCCAGTAATGCGTCGTAGAGATTCTAGAATGTTTCTATCTGTGCCTCTAATGCGTCGTAGATTCTAAAATGTTTGTATCTATGCCACTAATCTGTCATAGAAATTCTAGAATGTTTCTGTCTGTGCCACTAATGCGTGTTAGATTCTAGAATGTTTGTATCCATGCCACTAATCTGTCATAGAAATTCTAGAATGTTTCTATCTGTGCCACTAATGCCTCGTAGATTCTAGAATGTTTCTATCTGTGCCTCTAAGGCGTTGTAGATTCTAGAATATTTCTATCTATGCCACTAATGCATCGTAGAGATTCTAGAATGTTTCTATCTGTGTCTCTAAGGCGTCGTAGATTCTAGAATGTTTCTATCTATGCCACTAATCTGTCATAGAAATTCTAGAATGTCACTATCTGTGCAACTAATGCGTCGTAGATTCTAGAATGTTTCTATCTGTGTCATTAATGCGTCGTCGATTCTGGAATATTTCTATCTGTGCCACTAATGCGTCGTAGATTCTAGAATGTTTCTATCCATGCCACTAATCTGTCATAGAAATTATAGAATGTTTCTATCTGTGCCACTAATGCGTCTTAGATTCTAGAATGTTTGTATCTGTGCCTCTAATGCGTCGTAGATTCTAGAATGTTTCTATCTGTGTCACTAATGCGTCTTAGATTCTAGAATGTTTGTATCTATGCCACTAATCTGTCATAGAAATTTTAGAATGCTTCCATCTGTGCCACTAATGCGTCGTAGATTCTAGAATGTTTCTATCTGTGCCACTAATGCGTCATAGATTCTAGAATGTATCTATCTGTGCATTTAATGCGTCGTAGATTCTAGAATGCTTCCATCTGTGCCACTAATGCGTCTTAGATTCGAGAATGTTTGTATCTATGACACTAATCTGTCATAGAAATTCTAGAATGTTTCTATCTGTGCCACTAATTCGTCTTAGAGATTCTAGAATTTTTCTATCTGTGCCTCTTAGGCGTCGTACATTCTAGAATGTTTCTATCTATGCCACTAATCTGTCATTGAAATTCTAGAATATTTCTATCCGTGCCACTAATGCATCTTAGATTCTAGAATGTTTGTATCTATGCCACTAATCTGTCATTGAAATTCTAGAATGTTTCTATCTGTGCCACTAATGCGTCATAGATTCTAGAATGTTTCTATCTGTGCCTCTAAGGTGTCGTAGATTCTAGAATGTTTCTATCTATACCAGTAATGCGTCGTAGAGATTCTAGAATGTATCTATCTGTGCCTCTAATGTGTCGTAGATTCTAGAATGTTTGTATCTATGCCACTAATCTGGCATTGAAATTCTAGAATGTTTCTATCTGTGCCACTAATGCGTTTTAGATTCGAGAATGTTTGTATCTATGACACTAATCTGTCATAGAAATTCTAGAATGCTTCTATCTGTGCTACTAATGTGTCGTAGATTCTAGAGTGTTTTTATCTGTGCCACTAATGCGTCGTAGATTCTAGAATGTTTCTATCTGTGCCACTAATGCGTCGTAGATTCTAGAATGTATCTATCTGTGCCTTTAATGCGTCGTAGATTCTAGAATGCTTCTATCTGTGCCACTAATGCGTCTTAGATTCGAGAATGTTTGTATCTATGACACTAATCTGTCATAGAAATTCTAGAATGTTTCTATCTGTGCCACTAATTCGTCGTAGATTCTAGAATGTTTCTATTTGTGCCACTAATGCGTCGTAGATTCTAGAATGTTTCTGTCTGTGCCACTAATGCTTCGTAGATTCTAGAATATTTCTCTCTGTGCCTCTAATGCGTCGTAGATTCTAGAATGTTTCTATCTGTGCAACTAATGCGTCTTAGATTCTAGAATGTTTGTATCTATGCCACTAATCTGTCATTGAAATTCGAGAATGTTTCTATCTGTGCCACTAATGCGTCATAGATTCTAGAATGTTTCTATCTGTGCCTCTAAGGCATCGTAGATTCCAGAATGTTTCTATCTATGCCAGTGATGCGTCGTAGAGATTCTAGAATGTTTCTATCTGTGCCTCTAATGCGTCGTAGATTCTAGAATGTTTCTATCTATGCCACTAATCTGTCATAGAAATTCTAGAATGTCACTATCTGTGCAACTAATGCGTCGTAGATTCTAGAATGTTTCTATCTGTGTCATTAATGCGTCGTCGATTCTGGAATATTTCTATCTGTGCCACTAATGCGTCGTAGATTCTAGAATGTTTCTATCCATGCCACTAATCTGTCATAGAAATTATAGAATGTTTCTATCTGTGCCACTAATGCGTCTTAGATTCTAGAATGTTTGTATCTGTGCCTCTAATGCGTCGTAGATTCTAGAATGTTTCTATCTGTGTCACTAATGCGTCTTAGATTCTAGAATGTTTGTATCTATGCCACTAATCTGTCATAGAAATTTTAGAATGCTTCCATCTGTGCCACTAATGCGTCGTAGATTCTAGAATGTTTCTATCTGTGCCACTAATGCGTCATAGATTCTAGAATGTATCTATCTGTGCATTTAATGCGTCGTAGATTCTAGAATGCTTCCATCTGTGCCACTAATGCGTCTTAGATTCGAGAATGTTTGTATCTATGACACTAATCTGTCATAGAAATTCTAGAATGTTTCTATCTGTGCCACTAATTCGTCTTAGAGATTCTAGAATTTTTCTATCTGTGCCTCTTAGGCGTCGTACATTCTAGAATGTTTCTATCTATGCCACTAATCTGTCATTGAAATTCTAGAATATTTCTATCCGTGCCACTAATGCATCTTAGATTCTAGAATGTTTGTATCTATGCCACTAATCTGTCATTGAAATTCTAGAATGTTTCTATCTGTGCCACTAATGCGTCATAGATTCTAGAATGTTTCTATCTGTGCCTCTAAGGTGTCGTAGATTCTAGAATGTTTCTATCTATACCAGTAATGCGTCGTAGAGATTCTAGAATGTATCTATCTGTGCCTCTAATGTGTCGTAGATTCTAGAATGTTTGTATCTATGCCACTAATCTGGCATTGAAATTCTAGAATGTTTCTATCTGTGCCACTAATGCGTTTTAGATTCGAGAATGTTTGTATCTATGACACTAATCTGTCATAGAAATTCTAGAATGCTTCTATCTGTGCTACTAATGTGTCGTAGATTCTAGAGTGTTTTTATCTGTGCCACTAATGCGTCGTAGATTCTAGAATGTTTCTATCTGTGCCACTAATGCGTCGTAGATTCTAGAATGTATCTATCTGTGCCTTTAATGCGTCGTAGATTCTAGAATGCTTCTATCTGTGCCACTAATGCGTCTTAGATTCGAGAATGTTTGTATCTATGACACTAATCTGTCATAGAAATTCTAGAATGTTTCTATCTGTGCCACTAATTCGTCGTAGATTCTAGAATGTTTCTATTTGTGCCACTAATGCGTCGTAGATTCTAGAATGTTTCTGTCTGTGCCACTAATGCTTCGTAGATTCTAGAATATTTCTCTCTGTGCCTCTAATGCGTCGTAGATTCTAGAATGTTTCTATCTGTGCAACTAATGCGTCTTAGATTCTAGAATGTTTGTATCTATGCCACTAATCTGTCATTGAAATTCGAGAATGTTTCTATCTGTGCCACTAATGCGTCATAGATTCTAGAATGTTTCTATCTGTGCCTCTAAGGCATCGTAGATTCCAGAATGTTTCTATCTATGCCAGTGATGCGTCGTAGAGATTCTAGAATGTTTCTATCTGTGCCTCTAATGCGTCGTAGATTCTAGAATGTTTCTATCTATGCCACTAATCTGTCATAGAAATTCTAGAATGTTTCTATCTGTGCCTCTAAGGCGTCGTAGATTCTAGAATGTTTCTATCTATGCCACTAATCTGTCATAGAAATTCTAGAATGTTTCTATCTGTGCCACTAATGCGTCGTAGATTCTAGAATGTTTCTATCTATGCCATTAATGCGTCATAGATTCTAGAATGTTTCTATCTGTGCCACTAATGCGTCGTAGATTCTAGAATGTTTCTATCTATGCCACTAATCTGTCATAGAAATTCTAGAATGTTTCTATCTGTGCCACTAATGCGTTTTAGATTCTAGAATGTTTGTATCTGTGCCTCTAATGCGTCGTAGATTCTAGAATGTTTCTATCTGTGCCACTAATGCGTCTTAGATTCTAGAATGTTTGTATCTATGCCACTAATCTGTCATAGAAATTCTAGAATGTTTCTATCTGTGCCACTTATGCCTCGTAGATTCCAGAATGTTTCTATCTGTGCCTCTAAGGCATTGTAGATTCTAGAATGTTTCTATCTATGCCAGTAATGCGTCGTAGAGATTCTAGAATGTTTCTATCTGTGCCACTAATGCGTCGTAGATTCTAGAATGTTTCTATCTATGCCATTAATGCGTCATAGATTCTAGAATGTTTCTATCTGTGCCACTAATGCGTCGTAGATTCTAGAATGTTTCTATCTATGCCACTAATCTGTCATAGAAATTCTAGAATGTTTCTATCTGTGCCACTAATGCGTTTTAGATTCTAGAATGTTTGTATCTGTGCCTCTAATGCGTCGTAGATTCTAGAATGTTTCTATCTGTGCCACTAATGCGTCTTAGATTCTAGAATGTTTGTATCTATGCCACTAATCTGTCATAGAAATTCTAGAATGTTTCTATCTGTGCCACTTATGCCTCGTAGATTCCAGAATGTTTCTATCTGTGCCTCTAAGGCATTGTAGATTCTAGAATGTTTCTATCTATGCCAGTAATGCGTCGTAGAGATTCTAGAATGTTTCTATCTGTGCCTCTAAGGCGTCGTAGATTCTAGAATGTTTCTATCTGTGCCACTAATGCGTCGTCGATTCTAGAATGTTTCTTTCTATGCCACTAATCTGTCATAGAAATTCTAGAATGTTTCTATCTGTGCCACTAATGCGTTTTAGATTCTAGAATGTTTGTATCTATGCCACTAATCTGTCATAGAAATTCTAGAATGTTTCTATCTGTGCCACTAATGCCTCGTAGATTCTAGAATGTTTCTATCTGTGCCTCTAAGGCGTCGTAGATTCTAGAATGTTTCTATCTATGCCACTAATCTGTCATAGAAATTCTAGATTGTTTCTATCTGTGCCACTAATCCCTCGTTGATTGTAGAATGTTTCTATCTGTGCCTCTAAGGCGACGTACATTCTAGAATGTTTCTATCTATGCCACTAATCCGTCATAGAAATTCTAGAATGTTTCTATCTGTGCCACTAATGTGTCGTAGATTCTAGAATGTT
Source organism: Centropristis striata (assembly GCF_030273125.1). Taxonomy (NCBI): domain Eukaryota; kingdom Metazoa; phylum Chordata; class Actinopteri; order Perciformes; family Serranidae; genus Centropristis; species Centropristis striata. Next base: position 12,332,887 of record NC_081533.1, read on the forward strand.
TCTATCTGTGCCACTAATGCGTCGTAGATTCTAGAATGTTTCTATCTATGCCACTAATGTGTCGTAGAGATTCTAGAATGTTTCTATCTGTGCCTCTAAGGCCTCGTAGATTCTAGAATGTTTCTATCTATGCCACTAATCTGTCATAGAAATTCTAGAATGTATCTATCTGTGCCTTTAATGCGTCGTAGATTCTAGAATGCTTCTATCTGTGCCACTAATGTGTCGTAGATTCTAGAATGTTTCTATCTGTGCCACTAATGTGTCGTAGATTCTAGAATGTTTCTATCTATGCCACTAATCTGTCATAGAAATTCTAGAATGTTTCTATCTGTGCCACTAATGCGTGTTAGATTCAAGAATGTTTGTATCTGTGCCTCTAATGCATCGTAGATTCTAGAATGTTTCTATCTGTGCCACTAATGCGTCGTAGATGCTAGAATGTTTCTATCTGTGCCTCTAATGAGTTGTAGATTCTAGAATGTTTCTATCTATGCCACTAATGCGTCGTAGAGATTCTAGAATGTTTCTATCTGTGCCTCTAAGGCGTCGTAGATTCTAGAATGTTTGTATCTATGCCACTAATCTGTCATAGAAATTCTACAATGTTTCTATCTGTGCCACTAATGCGTTGTAGATTATACAATGTTTCTATCTGTGCCACTAATGCGTCGTAGATTCTAGAATGTTTCTATCTATGCCACTAATCTGTCATAGAAATTCTAGAATGTTTCTATCTGTGCCACTAATGCGTCTTAGATTCTAGAATGTTTGTATCTATGCCACTAATCTGTCATAGAAATTATAGAATGTATGTATCTGTGCCTTTAATGCGTCGTAGATTCTAGAATGCTTCTATCTGTGCCACTAATGCGTCTTTGAATCTAGAATGTTTGGATCTATGCCACTAATCTGTCATCGAAATTCTAGAATGTTTCTATCTGTGCCACTAATGCATCTTAGATTCTAGAATGTTTGTATCTATGCCACTAATCTGTCATAGAAATTATAGAATATTTCTATCTGTGCCACTAATGCGTCTTAGATTCTAGAATGTTTGTATCTATGCCACTAATCTGTCATTGAAATTCTAGAATGTTTCTATCTGTGCCACTAATGCGTCGTAGATTCTAGAATGTTTCTATCTGTGCCTCTAATGCGTCGTAGATTCTAGAATGTTTCTATCTATGCCAGTAATGCATCGTAGAGATTCTAGAATGTTTCTATCTGTGCATCTACGGCGTCGTAGATTCTAGAATGTTTCTATCTATGCCACTAATCTGTCATAGAAATTCTAGAATGTATGTATCTGTGCCTTTAATGCGTCGTAGATTCTAGAATGCTTCTTTCCGTGCCACTAACGCGTCTTTGATTCTAGAATGTTTGTATCTATGCCACTAATCTGTCATAGAAATTCTAGAATGTTTCTATCTGTGCCACTAATGCATCTTTGATTCTAGAATGTTTGTATCTATGCCACTAATCTGTCATAGAAATTCTAGAATGTTTCTATCTGTGCCACTAATGCGTCGTAGATTCTAGAATGCTTCTATCTGTGCCACTAATGCGTCTTTGATTCTAGAATGTTTGTATCTATGCCACTAATCTGTCATAGAAATTCTAAAATGTTTCTATCTGTGCCACTAATGCATCTTAGATTCTAGAATGTTTGTATCTATGCCACTGATCTGTCATAGAAATTCTAGAATGTTTCTATCTGTGCCACTAATGCGTCGTAGATTCTAGAATGTTTCTATCTGTGCCTCTAATGCGTCGTAGATTCTAGAATGTTTCTATCTGTACCACTAATGCGTCTTAGATTCTAGAATGTTTGTATCTATGCCACTAATCTGTCATAGAAATTATAGAATATTTCTATCTTTGCCACTAATGCGTCTTAGATTCTAGAATGTTTGTATCTATGCCACTAACCTGTCATTGAAATTCTAGAATGTTTCTATCTGTGCCACTAATGCGTCATAGATTCTAGAATGTTTCTATCTGTGCCTCTAAGGCGTTGCAGATTCTAGAATGTTTCTATCTATGCCACTAATGTGTTGTAGAGATTCTAGAATGTTTCTATCTGTGCCTCTTAGGCGTCGTAGATTCTAGAATGTTTCTATCTATGCCAGTAATGCATCGTAGAGATTCTAGAATGTTTCTATCTGTGCATCTACGGCGTCGTAGATTCTAGAATGTTTCTATCTATGCCACTAATCTGTCATAGAAATTCTAGAATGTATGTATCTGTGCCTTTAATGCGTCGTAGATTCTAGAATGCTTCTTTCCGTGCCACTAACGCGTCTTTGATTCTAGAATGTTTGTATCTATGCCACTAATCTGTCATAGAAATTCTAGAATGTTTCTATCTGTGCCACTAATGCATTTTAGATTCTAGAATGTTTGTATCTATGCCACTAATCTCTCATAGAAATTCTAGAATGTTTCTATCTGTGCCACTAATGCGTTGTAGATTCTAGAATGTTTGTATCTGTGCCTATATTGCGTTGTAGATTCTAGAATGCTTCTATCTGTGCCACTAATGCGTCTTAGATTCTAGAATGTTTGTATCTATGCCACTAATCTGTCAAAGAAATTCTAGAATGTTTCTATCTGTGCCACTAATGCGTCTTAGATTCTAGAATGTTTGTATCTATGCCACTAATCCGTCATAGAAATTATAGAATATTTCTATCTGTGCCACTAATGCGTCTTAGATTCTAGAATGTTTGTGTCTATGCCACTAATCTGTCATAGAAATTCTAGAATGTTTCTATCAGTGCCACTAATGCGTCGTAGATTCTAGAATGTTTCTATCTGTGCCTCTAAGGCGTCGTAGATTCTAGAATGTTTCTATCTATGCCACTAATGTGTCGTAGAGATTCTAGAATGTTTCTATCTGTGCCTCTAAGGCCTCGTAGATTCTAGAATGTTTCTATCTATGCCACTAATCTGTCATAGAAATTCTAGAATGTATGTATCTGTGCCTTTAATGCGTCGTAGATTCTAGAATGCTTCTATCCGTGCCACTAATGCGTCTTTGATTCTAGAATGTTTGTATCTATGCCACTAATCTGTCATAGAAATTCTAGAATGTTTCTATCTGTGCCACTAATGCATCTTAGATTCTAGAATGTTTGTATCTATGCCACTAATCTGTCATAGAAATTCTAGAATGTTTCTATCTGTGCCACTAATGCGTCGTAGATTCTAGAATGCTTCTATCTGTGCCACTAATGCGTCTTTGATTCTAGAATGTTTGTATCTATGCCACTAATCTGTCATAGAAATTCTAAAATGTTTCTATCTGTGCCACTAATGCATCTTAGATTCTAGAATGTTTGTATCTATGCCACTGATCTGTCATAGAAATTCTAGAATGTTTCTATCTGTGCCACTAATGCGTCGTAGATTCTAGAATGTTTCTATCTGTGCCTCTAATGCGTCGTAGATTCTAGAATGTTTCTATCTGTGCCACTAATGCGTCTTAGATTCTAGAATGTTTGTATCTATGCCACTAATCTGTCATAGAAATTATAGAATATTTCTATCTGTGCCACTAATGCGTCTTAGATTCTAGAATGTTTGTATCTATGCCACTAACCTGTCATTGAAATTCTAGAATGTTTCTATCTGTGCCACTAATGCGTCATAGATTCTAGAATGTTTCTATCTGTGCCTCTAAGGCGTCGTAGATTCTAGAATGCTTCTATCTGTGCCACTAATGCGTCTTAGATTCTAGAATGTTTCTATCTATGCCAGTAATCTCTCATAGAAATTCTAGAATGTTTCTATCTGTGCTACTAATGCATCGTAGATTCTAGAATGTTTGTATCTGTGCCTCTAATGCGTCGTAGATTCTAGAATGTTTGTATCTATGCCACTAATCTGTCATAGAAATTCTAGAATGTTTCTATCTGTGCCACTAATGCGTCGTAGATTCTAGAATGTTTCTATCTGTGCCTCTAATGCGTCGTAGATTCTAGAATGTTTCTATCTGTGCCACTAATGCGTCTTAGATTCTAGAATGTTTGTATCAATGCCACTAATCCGTCATAGAAATTATAGAATATTTCTATCTGTGCCACTAATGCGTCTTAGATTCTAGAATGTTTGTGTCTATGCCACTAACCTGTCATTGAAATTCTAGAATGTTTCTATCTGTGCCACTAATGCGTCATAGATCCTAGAATGTTTCTATCTGTGCCTCTAAGGCGTCGTAGATTCTAGAATGTTTCTATCTATGCCACTAATGTGTTGTAGAGATTCTAGAATGTTTCTATCTGTGCCTCTTAGGCGTCGTAGATTCTAGAATGTTTCTATCTATGCCAGTAATGCGTCGTAGAGATTCTAGAATGTTTCTATCTGTGCCTCTAAGGCGTCGTAGATTCTAGAATGTTTCTATCTATGCCACTAGTCTGTCATATAAATTCTAGAATGTTTCTATCTGTGCCACTAATGCCTCGTAGATTCTAGAATGTTTCTATCTTTGCCACTAATGCGTCTTAGATTGTAGAATGCTTGTATCTGTGCCAATAATGCGTCTTAGATTCTAGAATGTTTGTATCTATGCCACTAATCTCTCATAGAAATTCTAGAATGTTTCTATCTGTGCCACTAATGCGTTGTAGATTCTAGAATGTTTGTATCTGTGCCTATATTGCGTTGTAGATTCTAGAATGCTTCTATCTGTGCCACTAATGCGTCTTAGATTCTAGAATGTTTGTATCTATGCCACTAATCCGTCATAGAAATTATAGAATATTTCTATCTGTGCCACTAATGCATCTTAGATTCTAGAATGTTTGTGTCTATGCCACTAATCTGTCATAGAAATTCTAGAATGTTTCTATCAGTGCCACTAATGCGTCGTAGATTCTAGAATGTTTCTATCTGTGCCTCTAAGGCGTCGTAGATTCTAGAATGTTTCTATCTATGCCACTAATGTGTCGTAGAGATTCTAGAATGTTTCTATCTGTGCCTCTAAGGCCTCGTAGATTCTAGAATGTTTCTATCTATGCCACTAATCTGTCATAGAAATTCTAGAATGTATGTATCTGTGCCTTTAATGCGTCGTAGATTCTAGAATGCTTCTATCCGTGCCACTAATGCGTCTTTGATTCTAGAATGTTTGTATCTATGCCACTAATCTGTCATAGAAATTCTAGAATGTTTCTATCTGTGCCACTAATGCATCTTTGATTCTAGAATGTTTGTATCTATGCCACTAATCTGTCATAGAAATTCTAGAATGTTTCTATCTGTGCCACTAATGCGTCGTAGATTCTAGAATGCTTCTATCTGTGCCACTAATGCGTCTTTGATTCTAGAATGTTTGTATCTATGCCACTAATCTGTCATAGAAATTCTAAAATGTTTCTATCTGTGCCACTAATGCATCTTAGATTCTAGAATGTTTGTATCTATGCCACTGATCTGTCATAGAAATTCTAGAATGTTTCTATCTGTGCCACTAATGCGTCGTAGATTCTAGAATGTTTCTATCTGTGCCTCTAATGCGTCGTAGATTCTAGAATGTTTCTATCTGTACCACTAATGCGTCTTAGATTCTAGAATGTTTGTATCTATGCCACTAATCTGTCATAGAAATTATAGAATATTTCTATCTTTGCCACTAATGCGTCTTAGATTCTAGAATGTTTGTATCTATGCCACTAACCTGTCATTGAAATTCTAGAATGTTTCTATCTGTGCCACTAATGCGTCATAGATTCTAGAATGTTTCTATCTGTGCCTCTAAGGCGTTGCAGATTCTAGAATGTTTCTATCTATGCCACTAATGTGTTGTAGAGATTCTAGAATGTTTCTATCTGTGCCTCTTAGGCGTCGTAGATTCTAGAATGTTTCTATCTATGCCAGTAATGCATCGTAGAGATTCTAGAATGTTTCTATCTGTGCATCTACGGCGTCGTAGATTCTAGAATGTTTCTATCTATGCCACTAATCTGTCATAGAAATTCTAGAATGTATGTATCTGTGCCTTTAATGCGTCGTAGATTCTAGAATGCTTCTTTCCGTGCCACTAACGCGTCTTTGATTCTAGAATGTTTGTATCTATGCCACTAATCTGTCATAGAAATTCTAGAATGTTTCTATCTGTGCCACTAATGCATTTTAGATTCTAGAATGTTTGTATCTATGCCACTAATCTCTCATAGAAATTCTAGAATGTTTCTATCTGTGCCACTAATGCGTTGTAGATTCTAGAATGTTTGTATCTGTGCCTATATTGCGTTGTAGATTCTAGAATGCTTCTATCTGTGCCACTAATGCGTCTTAGATTCTAGAATGTTTGTATCTATGCCACTAATCCGTCATAGAAATTATAGAATATTTCTATCTGTGCCACTAATGCGTCTTAGATTCTAGAATGTTTGTGTCTATGCCACTAATCTGTCATAGAAATTCTAGAATGTTTCTATCAGTGCCACTAATGCGTCGTAGATTCTAGAATGTTTCTATCTGTGCCTCTAAGGCGTCGTAGATTCTAGAATGTTTCTATCTATGCCACTAATGTGTCGTAGAGATTCTAGAATGTTTCTATCTGTGCCTCTAAGGCCTCGTAGATTCTAGAATGTTTCTATCTATGCCACTAATCTGTCATAGAAATTCTAGAATGTATGTATCTGTGCCTTTAATGCGTCGTAGATTCTAGAATGCTTCTATCCGTGCCACTAATGCGTCTTTGATTCTAGAATGTTTGTATCTATGCCACTAATCTGTCATAGAAATTCTAGAATGTTTCTATCTGTGCCACTAATGCATCTTAGATTCTAGAATGTTTGTATCTATGCCACTAATCTGTCATAGAAATTCTAGAATGTTTCTATCTGTGCCACTAATGCGTCGTAGATTCTAGAATGCTTCTATCTGTGCCACTAATGCGTCTTTGATTCTAGAATGTTTGTATCTATGCCACTAATCTGTCATAGAAATTCTAAAATGTTTCTATCTGTGCCACTAATGCATCTTAGATTCTAGAATGTTTGTATCTATGCCACTGATCTGTCATAGAAATTCTAGAATGTTTCTATCTGTGCCACTAATGCGTCGTAGATTCTAGAATGTTTCTATCTGTGCCTCTAATGCGTCGTAGATTCTAGAATGTTTCTATCTGTGCCACTAATGCGTCTTAGATTCTAGAATGTTTGTATCTATGCCACTAATCTGTCATAGAAATTATAGAATATTTCTATCTGTGCCACTAATGCGTCTTAGATTCTAGAATGTTTGTATCTATGCCACTAACCTGTCATTGAAATTCTAGAATGTTTCTATCTGTGCCACTAATGCGTCATAGATTCTAGAATGTTTCTATCTGTGCCTCTAAGGCGTTGCAGATTCTAGAATGTTTCTATCTATGCCACTAATGTGTTGTAGAGATTCTAGAATGTTTCTATCTGTGCCTCTTAGGCGTCGTAGATTCTAGAATGTTTCTATCTGTGCCAGTAATGCATCGTAGAGATTCTAGAATGTTTCTATCTGTGCATCTACGGCGTTGTAGATTCTAGAATGTTTCTATCTATGCCACTAATCTGTCATAGAAATTCTAGAATGTATGTATCTGTGCCTTTAATGCGTCGTAGATTCTAGAATGCTTCTATCCGTGCCACTAACGCGTCTTTGATTCTAGAATGTTTGTATCTATGCCACTAATCTGTCATAGAAATTCTAGAATGTTTCTATCTGTGCCACTAATGCATTTTAGATTCTAGAATGTTTGTATCTATGCCACTAATCTCTCATAGAAATTCTAGAATGTTTCTATCTGTGCCACTAATGCGTTGTAGATTCTAGAATGTTTGTATCTGTGCCTATATTGCGTTGTAGATTCTAGAATGCTTCTATCTGTGCCACTAATGCGTCTTAGATTCTAGAATGTTTGTATCTATGCCACTAATCTGTCATAGAAATTCTAGAATGTTTCTATCTGTGCCACTAATGCGTCTTAGATTCTAGAATGTTTGTATCTATGCCACTAATCCGTCATAGAAATTATAGAATATTTCTATCTGTGCCACTAATGCGTCTTAGATTCTAGAATGTTTGTGTCTATGCCACTAATCTGTCATAGAAATTCTAGAATGTTTCTATCAGTGCCACTAATGCGTCGTAGATTCTAGAATGTTTCTATCAGTGCCTCTAAGGCGTCGTAGATTCTAGAATGTTTCTATCTATGCCACTAATGTGTCGTAGAGATTCTAGAATGTTTCTATCTGTGCCTCTAAGGCCTCGTAGATTCTAGAATGTTTCTATCTATGCCACTAATCTGTCATAGAAATTCTAGAATGTATGTATCTGTGCCTTTAATGCGTCGTAGATTCTAGAATGCTTCTATCCGTGCCACTAATGCGTCTTTGATTCTAGAATGTTTGTATCTATGCCACTGATCAGTCATAGAAATTCTAGAATGTTTCTATCTGTGCCACTAATGCGTCGTAGATTCTAGAATGTTTCTATCTGTGCCTCTAATGCGTCGTAGATTCTAGAATGTTTCTATCTGTGCCACTAATGCGTCTTAGATTCTAGAATGTTTGTATCTATGGCACTAATCTGTCATAGAAATTATAGAATATTTCTATCTGTGCCACTAATGCGTCTTAGATTCTAGAATGTTTGTATCTATGCCACTAACCTGTCATTGAAATTCTAGAATGTTTCTATCTGTGCCACTAATGCGTCATAGATTCTAGAATGTTTCTATCTGTGCCTCTAAGGCGTTGCAGATTCTAGAATGTTTCTATCTATGCCACTAATGTGTTCTAGAGATTCTAGAATGTTTCTATCTGTGTCTCTTAGGCATCGTACATTCTAGAATGTTTCTATCTATGCCAGTAATGCGTCGTAGAGATTCTAGAATGTTTCTATCTGTGCCTCTAAGGCGTCGTAGATTCTAGAATGTTTCTATCTATGCCACTAATCTGTCATAGAAATTCTAGAATGTTTCTATCTGTGCCACTAATGTGTCGTAGATTCTAGAATGTTTCTATCTGTGCCACTAATGCGTCGTAGATTCTAGAATGTTTCTATCTGTGCCACTAATGCGTCGTAGATTCTAGAATGTTTCTATCTATGCCACTAATGTGTTGTAGAGATTCTAGAATGTTTCTATCTGTGCCTCTAAGGCCTCGTAGATTCTAGAATGTTTCTATCTATGCCACTAATCTGTCATAGAAATTCTAGAATGTATCTATCTGTGCCTTTAATGCGTCGTAGATTCTAGAATGCTTCTATCTGTGCCAATAATGCGTCTTAGATTCTAGAATGTTTGTATCTATGCCACTAATCTCTCATAGAAATTCTAGAATGTTTCTATCTGTGCCACTAATGCGTTGTAGATTCTAGAATGTTTGTATCTGTGCCTATATTGCATCGTAGATTCTAGAATGCTTCTATCTGTGCCACTAATGCATCTTACATTCTAGAATGTTTGTATCTATGCCACTAATCTGTCATAGAAATTATAGAATATTTCTATCTGTGCCACTAATCCGTCTTAGATTCTAGAATGTTTCTATCTGTGACTCTAATGCGTTGTAGATTCTAGAATGTTTCTATCTGTGCCACTAGTGTGTCTTAGATTCTAGAATGTTTGTATCTTTGCCACTAATCTGTCATAGAAATTATAGAATATTTCTATCTGTGCCACTATTGCGTCTTAGATTCTAGAATGTTTGTATCTATGCCAGTAATCTGTCATTGAAATTCTAGAATGTTTCTATCTGTGCCACTAATGCGTCATAGATTCTAGAATGTTTCTATCTTTGCCTCTTAGGCGTCGTAGATTCTAGAATGTTTCTATCTTTGCCTCTTAGGCGTCGTAGAGATTCTAGAATGTTTCTATATGTGCCTCTTAGGCGTCGTAGATTCTAGCATGTTTCTATCTATGCCAGTAATGCGTCGTAGAGATTCTAGAATGTTTCTATCTGTGCCTCTAATGCGTCGTAGATTCTAGAATGTTTGTATCTATGCCACTAATCTGTCATAGAAATTCTAGAATGTTTCTATCTGTGCCACTAATGCGTCTTAGATTCTAGAATGTTTGTATCTATGCCACTAATCTGTCATAGAAATTCTAGAATGTTTCTATCTGTGCCTCTAAAGCGTCGTAGATTCTAGAATGTTTCTATCTATGCCACTCATGTGTCGTAGAGATTCTAAAATGTTTCTATCTGTGCCTGTTAGGCGTCGTAGATTCTAGCATGTTTCTATCTATGCCAGTAATGCATCGTAGAGATTGTAGAATGTTTCTATCTGTGCCTCTTAGGCGTCGTAGAGATTCTAGAATGTTTCTATCTGTGCCTCTAATGCGTCGTAGATTCTAGAATGTTTGTATCTATGCCACTAATGCGTCTTAGATTCTAGAATGTTTGTATCTATGCCACTAATCTGTCATAGAAATTCTAGAATGTTTCTATCTGTGCCACTAATGCGTCTTAGATTCTAGAATGTTTCTTTCTGTGCCACTAATGCGTCTTAGATTCTAGAATGTTTGTATCTATGCCACTAATCTGTCATAGAAATTCTAGAATGTTTCTATCTGTGCCACTAATGCGTCGTAAATTCTAGAATGTTTCTATATGTGCCACTAATACGTCGTAGATTCTAGAATGTTTCTATCTGTGCATCTAATGTGTCGTAGATTCTAGAATGTTTCTATCTGTGCCACTAATGCGTCGTAGATTCTAGAATGTTTCTATCTGTGCCACTAATGTGTTCTAGAGATTCTAGAATGTTTCTATCTGTGTCTCTTAGGCATCGTACATTCTAGAATGTTTCTATCTATGCCAGTAATGCGTCGTAGAGATTCTAGAATGTTTCTATCTGTGCCTCTAAGGCGTCGTAGATTCTAGAATGTTTCTATCTATGCCACTAATCTGTCATAGAAATTCTAGAATGTTTCTATCTGTGCCACTAATGTGTCGTAGATTCTAGAATGTTTCTATCTGTGCCACTAATGCGTCGTAGATTCTAGAATGTTTCTATCTGTGCCACTAATGCGTCGTAGATTCTAGAATGTTTCTATCTATGCCACTAATGTGTTGTAGAGATTCTAGAATGTTTCTATCTGTGCCTCTAAGGCGTCGTAGATTCTAGAATGTTTCTATCTATGCCACTAATCTGTCATAGAAATTCTAGAATGTTTCTATCTGTGCCACTAATGCGTCTTAGATTCTAGAATGTTTGTATCTATGCCACTAATCTGTCTTAGATTCTAGAATGTTTGTATCTATGCCACTAATCTGTCACAGAAATTCTAGAATGTTTCTATCTGTGCCTCTAAAGCGTCGTAGATTCTAGAATGTTTCTATCTATGCCACTCATGTGTCGTAGAGATTCTAGAATGTTTCTATCTGTGCCTGTTAGGCGTCGTAGATTCTAGCATGTTTCTATCTATGCCAGTAATGCATCGTAGAGATTGTAGAATGTTTCTATCTGTGCCTCTTAGGCGTCGTAGAGATTCTAGAATGTTTCTATCTGTGCCTCTAGTGCGTCGTAGATTCTAGAATGTTTGTATCTATGCCACTAATGCGTCTTAGATTCTAGAATGTTTGTATCTATGCCACTAATCTGTCATAGAAATTCTAGAATGTTTCTATCTGTGCCACTAATGCGTCTTAGATTCTAGAATGTTTGTATCTATGCCACTAATCTGTCATAGAAATTCTAGAATGTTTCTATCTGTGCCACTAATGCGTCTTAGATTCTAGAATGTTTCTTTCTGTGCCACTAATGCGTCTTAGATTCTAGAATGTTTGTATCTATGCCACTAATCTGTCATAGAAATTCTAGAATGTTTCTATCTGTGCCTATATTGCGTCGTAGATTCTAGAATGCTTCTATCTGTGCCACTAATGCGTCTTAGATTCTAGAATGTTTGTATCTATGCCACTAATCTGTCATAGAAATTCTAGAATGTTTCTATCTGTGCCACTAATGCATCTTACATTCTAGAATGTTTGTATCTATGCCACTAGTCTGTCATAGAAATTATAGAATATTTCTATCTGTGCCACTAATGTGTCGTAGATTCTAGAATGTTTCTATCTATGCCACTAATGTGTTGTAGAGATTCTAGAATGTTTCTATCTGTGCCTCTTAGGCATCCTAGATTCTAGAATGTTTCTATCTATGCCAGTAATGCGTCGTAGAGATTCTAGAATGTTTCTATCTGTGCCTCTAAGGCGTCGTAGATTCTAGAATGTTTCTATCTATGCCACTAATCTGTCATAGAAATTCTAGAATGTTTCTATCTGTGCCACTAATGTGTCGTCGATTCTAGAATGTTTCTATCTGTGCCACTAATGCGTCGTAGATTCTAGAATGTTTCTATCTGTGCCACTAGTGTGTCTTAGATTCTAGAATGTTTGTATCTTTGCCACTAATCTGTCATAGAAATTATAGAATATTTCTATCTGTGCCACTAATGCGTCTTAGATTCTAGAATGTTTGTATCTATGCCACTAATCTGTCATTGAAATTCTAGAATGTTTCTATCTGTGCCACTAATGCGTCATAGATTCTAGAATGTTTCTATCTGTGCCTCTAAAGCGTCTTAGATTCTAGAATGTTTGTATCTATGCCACTAATCTGTCATAGAAATTCTAGAATGTTTCTATCTGTGCCACTAATGCGTCTTAGATTCTAGAATGTTTGTATCTATGCCACTAATCTGTCATAGAAATTCTAGAATGTTTCTATCTGTGCCACTAATGCGTCTTAGATTCTAGAATGTTTCTTTCTGTGCCACTAATGCGTCTTAGATTCTAGAATGTTTGTATCTATGCCACTAATCTGTCATAGAAATTCTAGAATGTTTCTATCCGTGCCTATATTGCGTCGTAGATTCTAGAATGCTTCTATCTGTGCCACTAATGCGTCTTAGATTCTAGAATGTTTGTATCTATGCCACTAATCTGTCATAGAAATTCTAGAATGTTTCTATCTGTGCCACTAATGCATCTTACATTCTAGAATGTTTGTATTTATGCCACTAGTCTGTCATAGAAATTATAGAATATTTCTATCTGTGCCACTAATGTGTCGTAGATTCTAGAATGTTTCTATCTATGCCACTAATGTGTTGTAGAGATTCTAGAATGTTTCTATCTGTGCCTCTTAGGCATCCTAGATTCTAGAATGTTTCTATCTATGCCAGTAATGCGTCGTAGAGATTCTAGAATGTTTCTATCTGTGCCTCTAAGGCGTCGTAGATTCTAGAATGTTTCTATCTATGCCACTAATCTGTCATAGAAATTCTAGAATGTTTCTATCTGTGCCACTAATGTGTCGTAGATTCTAGAATGTTTCTATCTGTGCCACTAATGCGTCGTAGATTCTAGAATGTTTCTATCTGTGCCACTAGTGTGTCTTAGATTCTAGAATGTTTGTATCTTTACCACTAATCTGTCATAGAAATTATAGAATATTTCTATCTGTGCCACTAATGCGTCTTAGATTCTAGAATGTTTGTATCTATGCCACTAATCTGTCATTGAAATTCTAGAATGTTTCTATCTGTGCCACTAATGCGTCATAGATTCTAGAATGTTTCTATCTGTGCCTCTAAAGCGTCGTAGATTCTAGAATGTTTCTATCTTTGCCACTAATGCGTCGTAGAGATTCTAGAATGTTTCTATCTGTGCCTCTTAGGCGTCGTAGAGATTCTAGAATGTTTCTATCTGTGCCTCTTAGGCGTCGTAGATTCTAGAATGTTTCTATCTATGCCACTCATGTGTCGTAGAGATTCTAGAATGTTTCTATCTGTGCCTGTTAGGCGTCGTAGATTCTAGCATGTTTCTATCTATGCCAGTAATGCATCGTAGAGATTCTAGAATGTTTCTATCTGTGCCTCTTAGGCGTCGTAGCGATTCTAGAATGTTTCTATCTGTGCCTCTTAGGCGTCGTAGATTCTAGCATGTTTCTATCTATGCCAGTAATGCGTCGTAGAGATTCTAGAATGTTTCTATCTGTGCCTCTAAGGCGTCGTAGATTCTAGAATGTTTGTATCTGTGCCTATATTGCATCGTAGATTCTAGAATGCTTCTATCTGTGCCACTAATGCATCTTACATTCTAGAATGTTTGTATCTATGCCACTAATCTGTCATAGAAATTATAGAATATTTCTATCTGTGCCACTAATCCGTCTTAGATTCTAGAATGTTTCTATCTGTGACTCTAATGCGTTGTAGATTCTAGAATGTTTCTATCTGTGCCACTAGTGTGTCTTAGATTCTAGAATGTTTGTATCTTTGCCACTAATCTGTCATAGAAATTATAGAATATTTCTATCTGTGCCACTATTGCGTCTTAGATTCTAGAATGTTTGTATCTATGCCAGTAATCTGTCATTGAAATTCTAGAATGTTTCTATCTGTGCCACTAATGCGTCATAGATTCTAGAATGTTTCTATCTGTGCCTCTAAAGCGTCGTAGATTCTAGAATGTTTCTATCTTTGCCTCTTAGGCGTCGTAGAGATTCTAGAATGTTTCTATATGTGCCTCTTAGGCGTCGTAGATTCTAGCATGTTTCTATCTATGCCAGTAATGCGTCGTAGAGATTCTAGAATGTTTCTATCTGTGCCTCTAATGCGTCGTAGATTCTAGAATGTTTCTATCTATGCCACTCATGTGTCGTAGAGATTCTAGAATGTTTCTATCTGTGCCTGTTAGGCGTCGTAGATTCTAGCATGTTTCTATCTATGCCAGTAATGCATCGTAGAGATTGTAGAATGTTTCTATCTGTGCCTCTTAGGCGTCGTAGAGATTCTAGAATGTTTCTATCTGTGCCTCTAATGCGTCGTAGATTCTAGAATGTTTGTATCTATGCCACTAATGCGTCTTAGATTCTAGAATGTTTGTATCTATGCCACTAATCTGTCATAGAAATTCTAGAATGTTTCTATCTGTGCCACTAATGCGTCTTAGATTCTAGAATGTTTCTTTCTGTGCCACTAATGCGTCTTAGATTCTAGAATGTTTGTATCTATGCCACTAATCTGTCATAGAAATTCTAGAATGTTTCTATCTGTGCCACTAATGCGTCGTAGATTCTAGAATGTTTCTATATGTGCCACTAATACGTCGTAGATTCTAGAATGTTTCTATCTGTGCATCTAATGTGTCGTAGATTCTAGAATGTTTCTATCTGTGCCACTAATGCGTCGTAGATTCTAGAATGTTTCTATCTGTGCCTCTAATGCATCGTAGATTCTAGAATGTTTCTATCTGTGCCTCTAATGCGTCGTAGATTCTAGAATGTTTCTATCTGTGCCACTAATGTGTCTTAGATTCTAGAATGTTTGTATCTATGCCACTAACCTGTCATTGAAATTCTAGAATGTTTCTATCTGTGCCACTAATGCGTCATAGATTCTAGAATGTTTCTATCTGTGCCTCTAAGGCGTTGCAGATTCTAGAATGTTTCTATCTATGCCACTAATGTGTTGTAGAGATTCTAGAATGTTTCTATCTGTGCCTCTTAGGCGTCGTAGATTCTAGAATGTTTCTATCTATGCCAGTAATGCATCGTAGAGATTCTAGAATTTTTCTATCTGTGCCTCTAAGGCGTCGTAGATTCTAGAATGTTTCTATCTATGCCACTAATCTGTCATAGAAATTCTAGAATGTATGTATCTGTGCCTTTAATGCGTCGTAGATTCTAGAATGCTTCTATCCGTGCCACTAACGCGTCTTTGATTCTAGAATGTTTGTATCTATGCCACTAATCTGTCATAGAAATTCTAGAATGTTTCTATCTGTGCCACTAATGCATCTTAGATTCTAGAATGTTTGTATCTATGCCACTAATCTGTCATAGAAATTATAGAATATTTCTATCTGTGCCACTAATGTGTCTTAGATTCTAGAATGTTTGTATCTATGCCACTAACCTGTCATTGAAATTCTAGAATGTTTCTATCTGTGCCACTAATGCGTCATAGATTCTAGAATGTTTCTATCTGTGCCTCTAAGGCGTTGCAGATTCTAGAATGTTTCTATCTATGCCACTAATGTGTTGTAGAGATTCTAGAATGTTTCTATCTGTGCCTCTTAGGCATCCTAGATTCTAGAATGTTTCTATCTATGCCAGTAATGCGTCGTAGAGATTCTAGAATGTTTCTATCTGTGCCTCTAAGGCGTCGTAGATTCTAGAATGTTTCTATCTATGCCACTAATCTGTCATAGAAATTCTAGAATGTTTCTATCTGTGCCACTAATGTGTCGTAGATTCTAGAATATTTCTATCTGTGCCACTAATGGGTCGTAGATTCTAGAATGTTTCTATCTGTGCCACTAATGCGTCGTAGATTCTAGAATGTTTCTATCTATGCCACTAATGTGTTGTAGAGATTCTAGAATGTTTCTATCTGTGCCTCTAAGGCCTCGTAGATTCTAGAATGTTTCTATCTATTCCACTAATCTGTCATAGAAATTCTAGAATGTATCTATCTGTGCCTTTAATGCGTCGTAGATTCTAGAATGCTTCTATCTGTGCCAATAATGCGTCTTAGATTCTAGAATGTTTGTATCTATGCCACTAATCTCTCATAGAAATTCTAGAATGTTTCTATCTGTGCCACTAATGCGTTGTAGATTCTAGAATGTTTGTATCTGTGCCTATATTGCGTCGTAGATTCTAGAATGCTTCTATCTGTGCCACTAATGCGTCTTAGATTCTAGAATGTTTGTATCTATGCCACTAATCTGTCATAGAAATTCTAGAATGTTTCTATCTGTGCCACTAATGCATCTTACATTCTAGAATGTTTGTATCTATGCCACTAATCTGTCATAGAAATTATAGAATATTTCTATCTGTGCCACTAATGTGTCGTAGATTCTAGAATGTTTCTATCTATGCCACTAATGTGTTGTAGAGATTCTAGAATGTTTCTATCTGTGCCTCTTAGGCATCCTAGATTCTAGAATGTTTATATCTATGCCAGTAATGCGTCGTAGAGATTCTAGAATGTTTCTATCTGTGCCTCTAAGGCGTCGTAGATTCTAGAATGTTTCTATCTATGCCACTGATCTGTCATAGAAATTCTAGAATGTTTCTATCTGTGCCACTAATGTGTCGTAGATTCTAGAATGTTTCTATCTGTGCCACTAATGCGTCGTAGATTCTAGAATGTTTCTATCTGTGCCACTAGTGTGTCTTAGATTCTAGAATGTTTGTATCTTTGCCACTAATCTGTCATAGAAATTATAGAATATTTCTATCTGTGCCACTAATGCGTCGTAGATTCTAGAATGTTTCTATCTATGCCACTAATGTGTTGTAGAGATTCTAGAATGTTTCTATCTGTGCCTCTAAGGCCTCGTAGATTCTAGAATGTTTCTATCTATTCCACTAATCTGTCATAGAAATTCTAGAATGTATCTATCTGTGCCTTTAATGCGTCGTAGATTCTAGAATGCTTCTATCTGTGCCAATAATGCGTCTTAGATTCTAGAATGTTTGTATCTATGCCACTAATCTCTCATAGAAATTCTAGAATGTTTCTATCTGTGCCACTAATGCGTTGTAGATTCTAGAATGTTTGTATCTGTGCCTATATTGCGTCGTAGATTCTAGAATGCTTCTATCTGTGCCACTAATGCGTCTTAGATTCTAGAATGTTTGTATCTATGCCACTAATCTGTCATAGAAATTCTAGAATGTTTCTATCTGTGCCACTAATGCATCTTACATTCTAGAATGTTTGTATCTATGCCACTAATCTGTCATAGAAATTATAGAATATTTCTATCTGTGCCACTAATGTGTCGTAGATTCTAGAATGTTTCTATCTATGCCACTAATGTGTTGTAGAGATTCTAGAATGTTTCTATCTGTGCCTCTTAGGCATCCTAGATTCTAGAATGTTTATATCTATGCCAGTAATGCGTCGTAGAGATTCTAGAATGTTTCTATCTGTGCCTCTAAGGCGTCGTAGATTCTAGAATGTTTCTATCTATGCCACTGATCTGTCATAGAAATTCTAGAATGTTTCTATCTGTGCCACTAATGTGTCGTAGATTCTAGAATGTTTCTATCTGTGCCACTAATGCGTCGTAGATTCTAGAATGTTTCTATCTGTGCCACTAGTGTGTCTTAGATTCTAGAATGTTTGTATCTTTGCCACTAATCTGTCATAGAAATTATAGAATATTTCTATCTGTGCCACTAATGCGTCTTAGATTCTAGAATTTTTGTATCTATGCCACTAATCTGTCATTGAAATTCTAGAATGTTTCTATCTGTGCCACTAATGCGTCATAGATTCTAGAATGTTTCTATCTGTGCCTCTTAGGCGTCGTAGAGATTCTAGAATGTTTCTATCTGTGCCTCTTAGGCGTCGTAGATTCTAGCATGTTTCTATCTATGCCAGTAATGCGTCGTAGAGATTCTAGAATGTTTCTATCTGTGCCTCTAATGCGTCGTAGATTCTAGAATGTTTGTATCTATGCCACTAATCTGTCATAGAAATTCTAGAATGTTTCTATCTGTGCCACTAATGCGTCTTAGATTCTAGAATGTTTGTATCTATGCCACTAATCTGTCATAGAAATTCTAGAATGTTTCTATCTGTGCCTGTTAGGCGTCGTAGATTCTAGCATGTTTCTATCTATGCCAGTAATGCATCGTAGAGATTCTAGAATGTTTCTATCTGTGCCTCTTAGGCGTCGTAGCGATTCTAGAATGTTTCTATCTGTGCCTCTAATGCGTCGTAGATTCTAGAATGTTTGTATCTATGCCACTAATCTGTCATAGAAATTCTAGATTGTTTCTATCTGTGCCACTAATGCGTCTTAGATTCTAGAATGTTTGTATCTATGCCACTAATCTGTCATAGAAATTCTAGATTGTTTCTATCTGTGCCACTAATGCGTCTTAGATTCTAGAATGTTTGTATCTATGCCACTAATCTGTCATAGAAATTCTAGAATGTTTCTATCTGTGCCACTAATGCGTCTTAGATTCTAGAATGTTTCTTTCTGTGCCACTAATGCCTCTTAGATTCTAGAATGTTTGTATCTATGCCACTAATCTGTCATAGAAATTCTAGAATGTTTCTATCTGTGCCACTAATACGTCGTAGATTCTATAATGTTTCTATCTGTGCATCTAATGTGTCGTAGATTCTAGAATGTTTCTATCTGTGCCACTAATGCGTCGTAGATTCTAGAATGTTTCTATCTGTGCCTCTAATGCATCGTAGATTCTAGAATGTTTCTATCTGTGCCACTAATGCGTCTTAGATTCTAGAATGTTTGTATCTATGCCACTAATCTGTCATAGAAATTCTAGAATGTTTCTATCTGTGCCACTAATGCATCTTACATTCTAGAATGTTTGTATCTATGCCACTAATCTGTCATAGAAATTATAGAATATTTCTATCTGTGCCACTAATGTGTCGTAGATTCTAGAATGTTTCTATCTATGCCACTAATGTGTTGTAGAGATTCTAGAATGTTTCTATCTGTGCCTCTTAGGCATCCTAGATTCTAGAATGTTTCTATCTATGCCAGTAATGCGTCGTAGAGATTCTAGAATGTTTCTATCTGTGCCTCTAAGGCGTCGTAGATTCTAGAATGTTTCTATCTATGCCACTAATCTGTCATAGAAATTCTAGAATGTTTCTATCTGTGCCACTAATGCGTCGTAGATTCTAGAATGTTTCTATCTGTGCCACTAGTGTGTCTTAGATTCTAGAATGTTTGTATCTTTGCCACTAATCTGTCATAGAAATTATAGAATATTTCTATCTGTGCCACTAATGCGTCTTAGATTCTAGAATGTTTGTATCTATGCCACTAATCTGTCATTGAAATTCTAGAATGTTTCTATCTGTGCCACTAATGCGTCATAGATTCTAGAATGTTTCTATCTGTGCCTCTAAAGCGTCGTAGATTCTAGAATGTTTCTATCTTTGCCACTAATGCGTCGTAGAGATTCTAGAATGTTTCTATCTGTGCCTCTTAGGCGTCGTAGAGATTCTAGAATGTTTCTATCTGTGCCTCTTAGGCGTCGTAGATTCTAGCATGTTTCTATCTATGCCAGTAATGCGTCGTAGAGATTCTAGAATGTTTCTATCTGTGCCTCTAATGCCTCGTAGATTCTAGAATGTTTGTATCTATGCCACTAATCTGTCATAGAAATTCTAGAATGTTTCTATCTGTGCCACTAATGCGTCTTAGATTCTAGAATGTTTGTATCTATGCCACTAATCTGTCATAGAAATTCTAGAATGTTTCTATCTGTGCCTCTAAAGCGTCGTAGATTCTAGAATGTTTCTATCTATGCCACTCATGTGTCGTAGAGATTCTAGAATGTTTCTATCTGTGCCTGTTAGGCGTCATAGATTCTAGCATGTTTCTATCTATACCAGTAATGCATCGTAGAGATTCTAGAATGTTTCTATCTGTGCCTCTTAGGCGTCGTAGCGATTCTAGAATGTTTCTATCTGTGCCTCTAATGCGTCGTAGATTCTAGAATGTTTGTATCTATGCCACTAATCTGTCATAGAAATTCTAGATTGTTTCTATCTGTGCCACTAATGCGTCTTAGATTCTAGAATGTTTGTATCTATGCCACTAATCTGTCATAGAAATTCTAGATTGTTTCTATCTGTGCCACTAATGCGTCTTAGATTCTAGAATGTTTGTATCTATGCCACTAATCTGTCATAGAAATTCTAGAATGTTTCTATCTGTGCCACTAATGCGTCTTAGATTCTAGAATGTTTCTTTCTGTGCCACTAATGCGTCTTAGATTCTAGAATGTTTGTATCTATGCCACTAATCTGTCATAGAAATTCTAGAATGTTTCTATCTGTGCCACTAATGCGTCGTAGATTCTAGAATGTTTCTATCTGTGCCACTAATACGTCGTAGATTCTAGAATGTTTCTATCTGTGCATCTAATGTGTCGTAGATTCTAGAATATTTCTATCTGTGCCACTAATGCGTCGTAGATTCTAGAATGTTTCTATCTGTGCCTCTAATGCATCGTAGATTCTAGAATGTTTCTATCTATGCCACTAATGCGTCTTAGATTCTAGAATGTTTGTATCTATGCCACTAATCTGTCATAGATATTCTAGAATGTTTCTATCTGTGCCACTAATGCGTCTTAGATTCTAGAATGTTTGTATCTATGCCACTAATCTGTCATAGAAATTCTAGAATTTTTCTATCTGTGCCACTAATGCATCTTACATTCTAGAATGTTTGTATCTATGCCACTAATCTGTCATAGAAATTATAGAATATTTCTATCTGTGCCACTAATGTGTCGTAGATTCTAGAATGTTTCTATCTATGCCACTAATGTGTTGTAGAGATTCTAGAATGTTTCTATCTGTGCCTCTTAGGCATCCTAGATTCTAGAATGTTTCTATCTATGCCAGTAATGCGTCGTAGAGATTCTAGAATGTTTCTATCTGTGCCTCTAAGGCGTCGTAGATTCTTGAATGTTTCTATCTATGCCACTAATCTGTCATAGAAATTCTAGATTGTTTCTATCTGTGCCACTAATGCGTCTTAGATTCTAGAATGTTTGTATCTATGCCACTAATCTGTCATAGAAATTCTAGATTGTTTCTATCTGTGCCACTAATGCGTCTTAGATTCTAGAATGTTTGTATCTATGCCACTAATCTGTCATAGAAATTCTAGAATGTTTCTATCTGTGCCACTAATGCGTCTTAGATTCTAGAATGTTTCTTTCTGTGCCACTAATGCGTCTTAGATTCTAGAATGTTTGTATCTATGCCACTAATCTGTCATAGAAATTCTAGAATGTTTCTATCTGTGCCACTAATGCGTCATAGATTCTAGAATGTTTCTATCTGTGCCACTAATACGTCGTAGATTCTATAATGTTTCTATCTGTGCATCTAATGTGTCGTAGATTCTAGAATGTTTCTATCTGTGCCACTAATGCGTCGTAGATTCTAGAATGTTTCTATCTGTGCCTCTAATGCATCGTAGATTCTAGAATGTTTCTATCTGTGCCTCTTAGGCGTCGTAGCGATTCTAGAATGTTTCTATCTGTGCCTCTAATGCGTCGTAGATTCTAGAATGTTTGTATCTATGCCACTAATCTGTCATAGAAATTCTAGATTGTTTCTATCTGTGCCACTAATGCGTCTTAGATTCTAGAATGTTTGTATCTATGCCACTAATCTGTCATAGAAATTCTAGATTGTTTCTATCTGTGCCACTAATGCGTCTTAGATTCTAGAATGTTTGTATCTATGCCACTAATCTGTCATAGAAATTCTAGAATGTTTCTATCTGTGCCACTAATGCGTCTTAGATTCTAGAATGTTTCTTTCTGTGCCACTAATGCGTCTTAGATTCTAGAATGTTTGTATCTATGCCACTAATCTGTCATAGAAATTCTAGAATGTTTCTATCTGTGCCACTAATGCGTCTTAGATTCTAGAATGTTTCTTTCTGTGCCACTAATGCCTCTTAGATTCTAGAATGTTTCTATCTGTGCCTCTAAGGCGTTGCAGATTCTAGAATGTTTCTATCTATGCCACTAATGTGTTGTAGAGATTCTAGAATGTTTCTATCTGTGCCTCTTAGGCGTCGTAGATTCTAGAATGTTTCTATCTATGCCAGTAATGCATCGTAGAGATTCTAGAATTTTTCTATCTGTGCCTCTAAGGCGTCGTAGATTCTAGAATGTTTCTATCTATGCCACTAATCTGTCATAGAAATTCTAGAATGTATGTATCTGTGCCTTTAATGCGTCGTAGATTCTAGAATGCTTCTATCCGTGCCACTAACGCGTCTTTGATTCTAGAATGTTTGTATCTATGCCACTAATCTGTCATAGAAATTCTAGAATGTTTCTATCTGTGCCACTAATGCATCTTAGATTCTAGAATGTTTGTATCTATGCCACTAATCTGTCATAGAAATTATAGAATATTTCTATCTGTGCCACTAATGTGTCTTAGATTCTAGAATGTTTGTATCTATGCCACTAACCTGTCATTGAAATTCTAGAATGTTTCTATCTGTGCCACTAATGCGTCATAGATTCTAGAATGTTTCTATCTGTGCCTCTAAGGCGTTGCAGATTCTAGAATGTTTCTATCTATGCCACTAATGTGTTGTAGAGATTCTAGAATGTTTCTATCTGTGCCTCTTAGGCATCCTAGATTCTAGAATGTTTCTATCTATGCCAGTAATGCGTCGTAGAGATTCTAGAATGTTTCTATCTGTGCCTCTAAGGCGTCGTAGATTCTAGAATGTTTCTATCTATGCCACTAATCTGTCATAGAAATTCTAGAATGTTTCTATCTGTGCCACTAATGTGTCGTAGATTCTAGAATATTTCTATCTGTGCCACTAATGGGTCGTAGATTCTAGAATGTTTCTATCTGTGCCACTAATGCGTCGTAGATTCTAGAATGTTTCTATCTATGCCACTAATGTGTTGTAGAGATTCTAGAATGTTTCTATCTGTGCCTCTAAGGCCTCGTAGATTCTAGAATGTTTCTATCTATTCCACTAATCTGTCGTAGAAATTCTAGAATGTATCTATCTGTGCCTTTAATGCGTCGTAGATTCTAGAATGCTTCTATCTGTGCCAATAATGCGTCTTAGATTCTAGAATGTTTGTATCTATGCCACTATTCTCTCATAGAAATTCTAGAATGTTTCTATCTGTGCCACTAATGCGTTGTAGATTCTAGAATGTTTGTATCTGTGCCTATATTGCGTCGTAGATTCTAGAATGCTTCTATCTGTGCCACTAATGCGTCTTAGATTCTAGAATGTTTGTATCTATGCCACTAATCTGTCATAGAAATTCTAGAATGTTTCTATCTGTGCCACTAATGCATCTTACATTCTAGAATGTTTGTATCTATGCCACTAATCTGTCATAGAAATTATAGAATATTTCTATCTGTGCCACTAATGTGTCGTAGATTCTAGAATGTTTCTATCTATGCCACTAATGTGTTGTAGAGATTCTAGAATGTTTCTATCTGTGCCTCTTAGGCATCCTAGATTCTAGAATGTTTATATCTATGCCAGTAATGCGTCGTAGAGATTCTAGAATGTTTCTATCTGTGCCTCTAAGGCGTCGTAGATTCTAGAATGTTTCTATCTATGCCACTGATCTGTCATAGAAATTCTAGAATGTTTCTATCTGTGCCACTAATGTGTCGTAGATTCTAGAATGTTTCTATCTGTGCCACTAATGCGTCGTAGATTCTAGAATGTTTCTATCTGTGCCACTAGTGTGTCTTAGATTCTAGAATGTTTGTATCTTTGCCACTAATCTGTCATAGAAATTATAGAATATTTCTATCTGTGCCACTAATGCGTCTTAGATTCTAGAATTTTTGTATCTATGCCACTAATCTGTCATTGAAATTCTAGAATGTTTCTATCTGTGCCACTAATGCGTCATAGATTCTAGAATGTTTCTATCTGTGCCTCTTAGGCGTCGTAGAGATTCTAGAATGTTTCTATCTGTGCCTCTTAGGCGTCGTAGATTCTAGCATGTTTCTATCTATGCCAGTAATGCGTCGTAGAGATTCTAGAATGTTTCTATCTGTGCCTCTAATGCGTCGTAGATTCTAGAATGTTTGTATCTATGCCACTAATCTGTCATAGAAATTCTAGAATGTTTCTATCTGTGCCACTAATGCGTCTTAGATTCTAGAATGTTTGTATCTATGCCACTAATCTGTCATAGAAATTCTAGAATGTTTCTATCTGTGCCTGTTAGGCGTCGTAGATTCTAGCATGTTTCTATCTATGCCAGTAATGCATCGTAGAGATTCTAGAATGTTTCTATCTGTGCCTCTTAGGCGTCGTAGCGATTCTAGAATGTTTCTATCTGTGCCTCTAATGCGTCGTAGATTCTAGAATGTTTGTATCTATGCCACTAATCTGTCATAGAAATTCTAGATTGTTTCTATCTGTGCCACTAATGCGTCTTAGATTCTAGAATGTTTGTATCTATGCCACTAATCTGTCATAGAAATTCTAGATTGTTTCTATCTGTGCCACTAATGCGTCTTAGATTCTAGAATGTTTGTATCTATGCCACTAATCTGTCATAGAAATTCTAGAATGTATCTATCTGTGCCACTAATGCGTCTTAGATTCTAGAATGTTTCTTTCTGTGCCACTAATGCCTCTTAGATTCTAGAATGTTTGTATCTATGCCACTAATCTGTCATAGAAATTCTAGAATGTTTCTATCTGTGCCACTAATACGTCGTAGATTCTATAATGTTTCTATCTGTGCATCTAATGTGTCGTAGATTCTAGAATGTTTCTATCTGTGCCACTAATGCGTCGTAGATTCTAGAATGTTTCTATCTGTGCCTCTAATGCATCGTAGATTCTAGAATGTTTCTATCTGTGCCACTAATGCGTCTTAGATTCTAGAATGTTTGTATCTATGCCACTAATCTGTCATAGAAATTCTAGAATGTTTCTATCTGTGCCACTAATGCATCTTACATTCTAGAATGTTTGTATCTATGCCACTAATCTGTCATAGAAATTATAGAATATTTCTATCTGTGCCACTAATGTGTCGTAGATTCTAGAATGTTTCTATCTATGCCACTAATGTGTTGTAGAGATTCTAGAATGTTTCTATCTGTGCCTCTTAGGCATCCTAGATTCTAGAATGTTTCTATCTATGCCAGTAATGCGTCGTAGAGATTCTAGAATGTTTCTATCTGTGCCTCTAAGGCGTCGTAGATTCTAGAATGTTTCTATCTATGCCACTAATCTGTCATAGAAATTCTAGAATGTTTCTATCTGTGCCACTAATGTGTCGTAGATTCTAGAATGTTTCTATCTGTGCCACTAATGCGTCGTAGATTCTAGAATGTTTCTATCTGTGCCACTAGTGTGTCTTAGATTCTAGAATGTTTGTATCTTTGCCACTAATCTGTCATAGAAATTATAGAATATTTCTATCTGTGCCACTAATGCGTCTTAGATTCTAGAATGTTTGTATCTATGCCACTAATCTGTCATTGAAATTCTAGAATGTTTCTATCTGTGCCACTAATGCGTCATAGATTCTAGAATGTTTCTATCTGTGCCTCTAAAGCGTCGTAGATTCTAGAATGTTTCTATCTTTGCCACTAATGCGTCGTAGAGATTCTAGAATGTTTCTATCTGTGCCTCTTAGGCGTCGTAGAGATTCTAGAATGTTTCTATCTGTGCCTCTTAGGCGTCGTAGATTCTAGCATGTTTCTATCTATGCCAGTAATGCGTCGTAGAGATTCTAGAATGTTTCTATCTGTGCCTCTAATGCCTCGTAGATTCTAGAATGTTTGTATCTATGCCACTAATCTGTCATAGAAATTCTAGAATGTTTCTATCTGTGCCACTAATGCGTCTTAGATTCTAGAATGTTTGTATCTATGCCACTAATCTGTCATAGAAATTCTAGAATGTTTCTATCTGTGCCTCTAAAGCGTCGTAGATTCTAGAATGTTTCTATCTATGCCACTCATGTGTCGTAGAGATTCTAGAATGTTTCTATCTGTGCCTGTTAGGCGTCATAGATTCTAGCATGTTTCTATCTATACCAGTAATGCATCGTAGAGATTCTAGAATGTTTCTATCTGTGCCTCTTAGGCGTCGTAGCGATTCTAGAATGTTTCTATCTGTGCCTCTAATGCGTCGTAGATTCTAGAATGTTTGTATCTATGCCACTAATCTGTCATAGAAATTCTAGATTGTTTCTATCTGTGCCACTAATGCGTCTTAGATTCTAGAATGTTTGTATCTATGCCACTAATCTGTCATAGAAATTCTAGATTGTTTCTATCTGTGCCACTAATGCGTCTTAGATTCTAGAATGTTTGTATCTATGCCACTAATCTGTCATAGAAATTCTAGAATGTTTCTATCTGTGCCACTAATGCGTCTTAGATTCTAGAATGTTTCTTTCTGTGCCACTAATGCGTCTTAGATTCTAGAATGTTTGTATCTATGCCACTAATCTGTCATAGAAATTCTAGAATGTTTCTATCTGTGCCACTAATGCGTCGTAGATTCTAGAATGTTTCTATCTGTGCCACTAATACGTCGTAGATTCTAGAATGTTTCTATCTGTGCATCTAATGTGTCGTAGATTCTAGAATATTTCTATCTGTGCCACTAATGCGTCGTAGATTCTAGAATGTTTCTATCTGTGCCTCTAATGCATCGTAGATTCTAGAATGTTTCTATCTATGCCACTAATGCGTCTTAGATTCTAGAATGTTTGTATCTATGCCACTAATCTGTCATAGATATTCTAGAATGTTTCTATCTGTGCCACTAATGCGTCTTAGATTCTAGAATGTTTGTATCTATGCCACTAATCTGTCATAGAAATTCTAGAATGTTTCTATCTGTGCCACTAATGCATCTTACATTCTAGAATGTTTGTATCTATGCCACTAATCTGTCATAGAAATTATAGAATATTTCTATCTGTGCCACTAATGTGTCGTAGATTCTAGAATGTTTCTATCTATGCCACTAATGTGTTGTAGAGATTCTAGAATGTTTCTATCTGTGCCTCTTAGGCATCCTAGATTCTAGAATGTTTCTATCTATGCCAGTAATGCGTCGTAGAGATTCTAGAATGTTTCTATCTGTGCCTCTAAGGCGTCGTAGATTCTAGAATGTTTCTATCTATGCCACTAATCTGTCATAGAAATTCTAGATTGTTTCTATCTGTGCCACTAATGCGTCTTAGATTCTAGAATGTTTGTATCTATGCCACTAATCTGTCATAGAAATTCTAGATTGTTTCTATCTGTGCCACTAATGCGTCTTAGATTCTAGAATGTTTGTATCTATGCCACTAATCTGTCATAGAAATTCTAGAATGTTTCTATCTGTGCCACTAATGCGTCTTAGATTCTAGAATGTTTCTTTCTGTGCCACTAATGCGTCTTAGATTCTAGAATGTTTGTATCTATGCCACTAATCTGTCATAGAAATTCTAGAATGTTTCTATCCGTGCCACTAATGCGTCATAGATTCTAGAATGTTTCTATCTGTGCCACTAATACGTCGTAGATTCTATAATGTTTCTATCTGTGCATCTAATGTGTCGTAGATTCTAGAATGTTTCTATCTGTGCCACTAATGCGTCGTAGATTCTAGAATGTTTCTATCTGTGCCTCTAATGCATCGTAGATTCTAGAATGTTTCTATCTGTGCCTCTTAGGCGTCGTAGCGATTCTAGAATGTTTCTATCTGTGCCTCTAATGCGTCGTAGATTCTAGAATGTTTGTATCTATGCCACTAATCTGTCATAGAAATTCTAGATTGTTTCTATCTGTGCCACTAATGCGTCTTAGATTCTAGAATGTTTGTATCTATGCCACTAATCTGTCATAGAAATTCTAGATTGTTTCTATCTGTGCCACTAATGCGTCTTAGATTCTAGAATGTTTGTATCTATGCCACTAATCTGTCATAGAAATTCTAGAATGTTTCTATCTGTGCCACTAATGCGTCTTAGATTCTAGAATGTTTCTTTCTGTGCCACTAATGCGTCTTAGATTCTAGAATGTTTGTATCTATGCCACTAATCTGTCATAGAAATTCTAGAATGTTTCTATCTGTGCCACTAATGCGTCGTAGATTCTAGAATGTTTCTATCTGTGCCACTAATACGTCGTAGATTCTAGAATGTTTCTATCTGTGCCACTAATGCATCTTACATTCTAGAATGTTTGTATCTATGCCACTAATCTGTCATAGAAATTATAGAATATTTCTATCTGTGCCACTAATGTGTCGTAGATTCTAGAATGTTTCTATCTATGCCACTAATGTGTTGTAGAGATTCTAGAATGTTTCTATCTGTGCCTCTTAGGCATCCTAGATTCTAGAATGTTTCTATCTATGCCAGTAATGCGTCGTAGAGATTCTAGAATGTTTCTATCTGTGCCTCTAAGGCGTCGTAGATTCTAGAATGTTTCTATCTATGCCACTAATCTGTCATAGAAATTCTAGATTGTTTCTATCTGTGCCACTAATGCGTCTTAGATTCTAGAATGTTTGTATCTATGCCACTAATCTGTCATAGAAATTCTAGATTGTTTCTATCTGTGCCACTAATGCGTCTTAGATTCTAGAATGTTTGTATCTATGCCACTAATCTGTCATAGAAATTCTAGAATGTTTCTATCTGTGCCACTAATGCGTCTTAGATTCTAGAATGTTTCTTTCTGTGCCACTAATGCGTCTTAGATTCTAGAATGTTTGTATCTATGCCACTAATCTGTCATAGAAATTCTAGAATGTTTCTATCTGTGCCACTAATGCGTCATAGATTCTAGAATGTTTCTATCTGTGCCACTAATACGTCGTAGATTCTATAATGTTTCTATCTGTGCATCTAATGTGTCGTAGATTCTAGAATGTTTCTATCTGTGCCACTAATGCGTCGTAGATTCTAGAATGTTTCTATCTGTGCCTCTAATGCATCGTAGATTCTAGAATGTTTCTATCTATGCCACTAATGCGTCTTAGATTCTAGAATGTTTGTATCTATGCCACTAATCTGTCATAGATATTCTAGAATGTTTCTATCTGTGCCACTAATGCGTCTTAGATTCTAGAATGTTTGTATCTATGCCACTAATCTGTCATAGAAATTCTAGAATGTTTCTATCTGTGCCACTAATGCATCTTACATTCTAGAATGTTTGTATCTATGCCACTAATCTGTCATAGAAATTATAGAATATTTCTATCTGTGCCACTAATGTGTCGTAGATTCTAGAATGTTTCTATCTATGCCACTAATGTGTTGTAGAGATTCTAGAATGTTTCTATCTGTGCCTCTTAGGCATCCTAGATTCTAGAATTTTTCTATCTATGCCAGTAATGCGTCGTAGAGATTCTAGAATGTTTCTATCTGTGCCTCTAAGGCGTCGTAGATTCTAGAATGTTTCTATCTATGCCACTAATCTGTCATAGAAATTCTAGAATGTTTCTATCTGTGCCACTAATGTGTCGTAGATTCTAGAATGTTTCTATCTGTGCCACTAATGCGTCGTAGATTCTAGAATGTTTCTATCTGTGCCACTAGTGTGTCTTAGATTCTAGAATGTTTTTATCTTTGCCACTAATCTGTCATAGAAATTATAGAATATTTCTATCTGTGCCACTAATGCGTCTTAGATTCTAGAATGTTTGTATCTATGCCACTAATCTGTCATTGAAATTCTAGAATGTTTCTATCTGTGCCACTAATGCGTCATAGATTCTAGAATGTTTCTATCTGTGCCTCTAAAGCGTCGTAGATTCTAGAATGTTTCTATCTTTGCCACTAATGCGTCGTAGAGATTCTAGAATGTTTCTATCTGTGCCTCTTAGGCGTCGTAGAGATTCTAGAATGTTTCTATCTGTGCCTCTTAGGCGTCGTAGATTCTAGCATGTTTCTATCTATGCCAGTAATGCGTCGTAGAGATTCTAGAATGTTTCTATCTGTGCCTCTAATGCGTCGTAGATTCTAGAATGTTTGTATCTATGCCACTAATCTGTCATAGAAATTCTAGAATGTTTCTATCTGTGCCACTAATGCGTCTTAGATTCTAGAATGTTTGTATCTATGCCACTAATCTGTCATAGAAATTCTAGAATGTTTCTATCTGTGCCTCTAAAGCGTCGTAGATTCTAGAATGTTTCTATCTATGCCACTCATGTGTCGTAGAGATTCTAGAATGTTTCTATCTGTGCCTGTTAGGCGTCGTAGATTCTAGCATGTTTCTATCTATGCCAGTAATGCATCGTAGAGATTCTAGAATGTTTCTATCTGTGCCTCTTAGGCGTCGTAGCGATTCTAGAATGTTTCTATCTGTGCCTCTAATGCGTCGTAGATTCTAGAATGTTTGTATCTATGCCACTAATCTGTCATAGAAATTCTAGATTGTTTCTATCTGTGCCACTAATGCGTCTTAGATTCTAGAATGTTTGTATCTATGCCACTAATCTGTCATAGAAATTCTAGATTGTTTCTATCTGTGCCACTAATGCGTCTTAGATTCTAGAATGTTTGTATCTATGCCACTAATCTGTCATAGAAATTCTAGAATGTTTCTATCTGTGCCACTAATGTGTCTTAGATTCTAGAATGTTTCTTTCTGTGCCACTAATGCGTCTTAGATTCTAGAATGTTTGTATCTATGCCACTAATCTGTCATAGAAATTCTAGAATGTTTCTATCTGTGCCACTAATGCGTCGTAGATTCTAGAATGTTTCTATCTGTGCCACTAATACGTCGTAGATTCTATAATGTTTCTATCTGTGCATCTAATGTGTCGTAGATTCTAGAATGTTTCTATCTGTGCCACTAATGCGTCGTAGATTCTAGAATGTTTCTATCTGTGCCTCTAATGCATCGTAGATTCTAGAATGTTTCTATCTGTGCCACTAATGCGTCTTAGATTCTAGAATGTTTGTATCTATGCCACTAATCTGTCATAGATATTCTAGAATGTTTCTATCTGTGCCACTAATGCGTCTTAGATTCTAGAATGTTTGTATCTATGCCACTAATCTGTCATAGAAATTCTAGAATGTTTCTATCTGTGCCTCTAAAGCGTCGTAGATTCTAGAATGTTTCTATCTATGCCACTAATGTGTTGTAGAGATTCTAGAATGTTTCTATCTGTGCCTCTTAGGCATCCTAGATTCTAGAATTTTTCTATCTATGCCAGTAATGCGTCGTAGAGATTCTAGAATGTTTCTATCTGTGCCTCTAAGGCGTCGTAGATTCTAGAATGTTTCTATCTATGCCACTAATCTGTCATAGAAATTCTAGAATGTTTCTATCTGTGCCACTAATGTGTCGTAGATTCTAGAATGTTTCTATCTGTGCCACTAATGCGTCGTAGATTCTAGAATGTTTCTATCTGTGCCACTAGTGTGTCTTAGATTCTAGAATGTTTTTATCTTTGCCACTAATCTGTCATAGAAATTATAGAATATTTCTATCTGTGCCACTAATGCGTCTTAGATTCTAGAATGTTTGTATCTATGCCACTAATCTGTCATTGAAATTCTAGAATGTTTCTATCTGTGCCACTAATGCGTCATAGATTCTAGAATGTTTCTATCTGTGCCTCTAAAGCGTCGTAGATTCTAGAATGTTTCTATCTTTGCCACTAATGCGTCGTAGAGATTCTAGAATGTTTCTATCTGTGCCTCTTAGGCGTCGTAGAGATTCTAGAATGTTTCTATCTGTGCCTCTTAGGCGTCGTAGATTCTAGCATGTTTCTATCTATGCCAGTAATGCGTCGTAGAGATTCTAGAATGTTTCTATCTGTGCCTCTAATGCGTCGTAGATTCTAGAATGTTTGTATCTATGCCACTAATCTGTCATAGAAATTCTAGAATGTTTCTATCTGTGCCACTAATGCGTCTTAGATTCTAGAATGTTTGTATCTATGCCACTAATCTGTCATAGAAATTCTAGAATGTTTCTATCTGTGCCTCTAAAGCGTCGTAGATTCTAGAATGTTTCTATCTATGCCACTCATGTGTCGTAGAGATTCTAGAATGTTTCTATCTGTGCCTGTTAGGCGTCGTAGATTCTAGCATGTTTCTATCTATGCCAGTAATGCATCGTAGAGATTCTAGAATGTTTCTATCTGTGCCTCTTAGGCGTCGTAGCGATTCTAGAATGTTTCTATCTGTGCCTCTAATGCGTCGTAGATTCTAGAATGTTTGTATCTATGCCACTAATCTGTCATAGAAATTCTAGATTGTTTCTATCTGTGCCACTAATGCGTCTTAGATTCTAGAATGTTTGTATCTATGCCACTAATCTGTCATAGAAATTCTAGATTGTTTCTATCTGTGCCACTAATGCGTCTTAGATTCTAGAATGTTTGTATCTATGCCACTAATCTGTCATAGAAATTCTAGAATGTTTCTATCTGTGCCACTAATGTGTCTTAGATTCTAGAATGTTTCTTTCTGTGCCACTAATGCGTCTTAGATTCTAGAATGTTTGTATCTATGCCACTAATCTGTCATAGAAATTCTAGAATGTTTCTATCTGTGCCACTAATGCGTCGTAGATTCTAGAATGTTTCTATCTGTGCCACTAATACGTCGTAGATTCTATAATGTTTCTATCTGTGCATCTAATGTGTCGTAGATTCTAGAATGTTTCTATCTGTGCCACTAATGCGTCGTAGATTCTAGAATGTTTCTATCTGTGCCTCTAATGCATCGTAGATTCTAGAATGTTTCTATCTGTGCCACTAATGCGTCTTAGATTCTAGAATGTTTGTATCTATGCCACTAATCTGTCATAGATATTCTAGAATGTTTCTATCTGTGCCACTAATGCGTCTTAGATTCTAGAATGTTTGTATCTATGCCACTAATCTGTCATAGAAATTCTAGAATGTTTCTATCTGTGCCTCTAAAGCGTCGTAGATTCTAGAATGTTTCTATCTATGCCACTCATATGTCGTAGAGATTCTAGAATGTTTCTATCTGTGCCTGTTAGGCGTCGTAGATTCTAGCATGTTTCTATCTATGCCAGTAATGCATCGTAGAGATTCTAGAATGTTTCTATCTGTGCCTCTTAGGCGTCGTAGAGATTCTAGAATGTTTCTATCTGTGCCTCTAATGCGTCGTAGATTCTAGAATGTTTGTATCTATGCCACTAATCTGTCATAGAAATTCTAGATTGTTTCTATCTGTGCCACTAATGCGTCTTAGATTCTAGAATGTTTGTATCTATGCCACTAATCTGTCATAGAAATTCTAGAATGTTTCTATCTGTGCCACTAATGCGTCTTAGATTCTAGAATGTTTCTTTCTGTGCCACTAATGCGTCTTAGATTCTAGAATGTTTGTATCTATGCCACTAATCTGTCATAGAAATTCTAGAATGTTTCTATCTGTGCCACTAATGCGTCGTAGATTCTAGAATGTTTCTATCTGTGCCACTAATACGTCGTAGATTCTAGAATGTTTCTATCTGTGCCTCTTAGGCGTCGTAGCGATTCTAGAATGTTTCTATCTGTGCCTCTAATGCGTCGTAGATTCTAGAATGTTTGTATCTATGCCACTAATCTGTCATAGAAATTCTAGATTGTTTCTATCTGTGCCACTAATGCGTCTTAGATTCTAGAATGTTTGTATCTATGCCACTAATCTGTCATAGAAATTCTAGATTGTTTCTATCTGTGCCACTAATGCGTCTTAGATTCTAGAATGTTTGTATCTATGCCACTAATCTGTCATAGAAATTCTAGAATGTTTCTATCTGTGCCACTAATGTGTCTTAGATTCTAGAATGTTTCTTTCTGTGCCACTAATGCGTCTTAGATTCTAGAATGTTTGTATCTATGCCACTAATCTGTCATAGAAATTCTAGAATGTTTCTATCTGTGCCACTAATGCGTCGTAGATTCTAGAATGTTTCTATCTGTGCCACTAATACGTCGTAGATTCTATAATGTTTCTATCTGTGCATCTAATGTGTCGTAGATTCTAGAATGTTTCTATCTGTACCACTAATGCGTCTTAGATTCTAGAATGTTTGTATCTATGCCACTAATCTGTCATAGAAATTCTAGAATGTTTCTATCTGTGCCACTAATGCGTCGTAGATTCTAGAATGTTTCTATCTGTGCCACTAATACGTCGTAGATTCTAGAATGTTTCTATCTGTGCATCTAATGTGTCGTAGATTCTAGAATGTTTCTATCTGTGCCACTAATGCGTCGTAGATTCTAGAATGTTTCTATCTGTGCCACTAATACGTCGTAGATTCTAGAATGTTTCTATCTGTGCACCTAATGCGTCGTAGATTCTAGAATGTTTCTATCTGTGCCACTAATGCGTCGTAGATTCTAGAATGTTTCTATCTGTGCCTCTAATGCATCGTAGATTCTAGAATGTTTCTATCTGTGCCACTAATGCGTCTTAGATTCTAGAATGTTTGTATCTATGCCACTAATCTGTCATAGATATTCTAGAATGTTTCTATCTGTGCCACTAATGCGTCTTAGATTCTAGAATGTTTGTATCTATGCCACTAATCTGTCATAGAAATTCTAGAATGTTTCTATCTGTGCCTCTAAAGCGTCGTAGATTCTAGGATGTTTCTATCTATGCCACTCATGTGTCGTAGAGATTCTAGAATGTTTCTATCTGTGCCTGTTAGGCGTCGTAGATTCTAGCATGTTTCTATCTATGCCAGTAATGCATCGTAGAGATTCTAGAATGTTTCTATCTGTGCCTCTTAGGCGTCGTAGAGATTCTAGAATGTTTCTATCTGTGCCTCTAATGCGTCGTAGATTCTAGAATGTTTGTATCTATGCCACTAATCTGTCATAGAAATTCTAGATTGTTTCTATCTGTGCCACTAATGCGTCTTAGATTCTAGAATGTTTGTATCTATGCCACTAATCTGTCATAGAAATTCTAGAATGTTTCTATCTGTGCCACTAATACGCCTTAGATTCTAGAATGTTTCTTTCTGTGCCACTAATGCGTCTTAGATTCTAGAATGTTTGTATCTATGCCACTAATCTGTCATAGAAATTCTAGAATGTTTCTATCTGTGCCACTAATGCGTCGTAGATTCTAGAATGTTTCTATCTGTGCCACTAATACGTCGTAGATTCTAGAATGTTTCTTTCTGTGCATCTAATGTGTCGTAGATTCTAGAATGTTTGTATCTATGCCACTAATCTGTCATAGATATTCTAGAATGTTTCTATCTGTGCCACTAATGCGTCTTAGATTCTAGAATGTTTGTATCTATGCCACTAATCTGTCATAGAAATTCTAGAATGTTTCTATCTGTGCCTCTAAAGCGTCGTAGATTCTAGAATGTTTCTATCTATGCCACTCATGTGTCGTAGAGATTCTAGAATGTTTCTATCTGTGCCTGTTAGGCGTCGTAGATTCTAGCATGTTTCTATCTATGCCAGTAATGCATCGTAGAGATTCTAGAATGTTTCTATCTGTGCCTCTTAGGCGTCGTAGAGATTCTAGAATGTTTCTATCTGTGCCTCTAATGCGTCGTAGATTCTAGAATGTTTGTATCTATGCCACTAATCTGTCATAGAAATTCTAGATTGTTTCTATCTGTGCCACTAATGCGTCTTAGATTCTAGAATGTTTGTATCTATGCCACTAATCTGTCATAGAAATTCTAGAATGTTTCTATCTGTGCCACTAATACGCCTTAGATTCTAGAATGTTTCTTTCTGTGCCACTAATGCGTCTTAGATTCTAGAATGTTTGTATCTATGCCACTAATCTGTCATAGAAATTCTAGAATGTTTCTATCTGTGCCACTAATGCGTCGTAGATTCTAGAATGTTTCTATCTGTGCCACTAATACGTCGTAGATTCTAGAATGTTTCTATCTGTGCATCTAATGTGTCGTAGATTCTAGAATGTTTCTATCTGTGCCACTAATGCGTCGTAGATTCTAGAATGTTTCTATCTGTGCCACTAATACGTCGTAGATTCTAGAATGTTTCTATCTGTGCACCTAATGCGTCGTAGATTCTAGAATGTTTCTATCTGTGCCACTAATGCGTCGTAGATTCTAGAATGTTTCTATCTGTGCCTCTAATGTGTCGTAGATTCTACAATGTTTCTATTTATGCCACTAATAGTTGGGTCATCTATAGCAGTTCCGTGACCGTGGAGAGCGAAGGTTGGTTTCTCACTGGATTTGTCATCTATAAGGGTTAAATAAGAAATTGAGCCAGGGTGCCCCTCTCAAAAATGTGGAGAAAATTTTTGAGAGCCCTTAATCCAAAATGGCTACCGTCAGCCAAGCTGGAAATGATCTTTTTAATGGTTTGGACCACAGTACTGCATAATACATGGTTTCTGAGACTATTTGGGTCAAGAAATTCATAAGTGATGTAAATTTATTGATTTGACCTATTTTTGACCCAATTTCAAGATGGCCGCCAATTTTTGGCTCTTTAAATGTCCATTTTTCAAAATCGTCATAGAGCCTTTATATTAGGCTCCAATGAAAGCTCTGCTCATACTGAGTTCAGTTATGGATAGTAAAATTACAAGTAGGCTACACAGAAGTCATCAAAGGTCAAAAAGAGGTTGATGAGAAACAAATTTTTGCTGATGTCCTATAGTCTAGCCATAATCCCCATAGGCCCAATAGTAAACCCAGAAATGTTGAGTACCCTAAAGTTTTATTGCAGAAATGTTATCTATAGGCCTAATGGATGGAATTTAACTTGGTTGCTAAAAGTTGCACTTTGGGCAATTTGCATAATTAGTATAATAAGCCAATAAAGTCAAGACACCACAGGTGAATAGGGTCAAAAAATTAAATAATAGATATCACCATGAAACTTTCTCAGTCGATTACTTATGTTAAGATGAGAAAAAAATGTATTGCATGTTTTTTGTATTTTAATGTTTACATATGCAAATGAGGCCATATCTCATCAAATATGCGCTCATTTGCATGCAGACAAAATCAGATCGTTTGATAAAGAGTAAACATGTATACTTGGGGTCTGAGTTGAGTATGAGTTGGTGAAAACCAACCATAAGAGATGAAGTGCCCCATACAAAATAACTATATAACAGCACACACACACACACACAGGAACTATATACAAGAACTATATACAATATGCAAAATAACTATATAACAGCATGCGCACACACACAAACCCACATGAACTATATACAACAAAAGACAGAACTGTATACAGCATGCACACAGACACACACAATAACTATACAAGAACTGCAAACAGCATGCGCACACACACACACACGCACGCACACATACACACACACACACACACACACATGCTGTAAAATAACTATAGTATGCAAACGCACACACACACGTGTGTACGCATGCTGTTTGCAGTTCTTGTATATAGTTCTTGAGTCTGAGTCCAACTCAGACCCAACTCCTTTTTTTTGTCATTTTGACTTTTTTATCATGATTTCAACTTTTTTATCATGATTTCAACTTTTTGTCATTTTGACCTTTTTTCCTGATTTCAACTTTTTTTTTGTCATTTTGACTTTTTTCATGATTTCAACTTTTTTAGTCATTCTGACTTTTTTTCATGATTTCAACTTTTTTGTCATTTTGACTTTTTTCATGATTTCAACTTTTTTTTATCATTCTGACTTTTTTTATCATGATTTCAACTTTTTTTTGTCATTTTGACTTTTTTCATGATTTCAACTTTTTTGTCATTCTGACTTTTTTAAATCATGATTTCAACTTTTTTGTCATTCTGACTTTTTTAAATCATGATTTCAACTTTTTTTTGTCATTTTGACTTTTTTTCATGATTTCAACTTTTTTTTGTCATTCTGACTTTTTTGTCATGATTTCAACTTTTTTTGTCATTTTGACTTTTTTTCATGATTTCAACTTTTTGGTCATTTTGACTTTTATTGCGCATTCTGACTATATTCTTGTTATTTTGACTATATATATATATATACATATATATATATATATATATACACATACATATAGACAGTTCTATATATATACATACATATAGACAGTTCTGTGCAAAAGTCTTAGGCAGTGTGAACAAATGCCTAGAAGAATTGATGCTGATTTGAAGGCAAAGGGTGATCAAATTCACTCACTTTGCATTTAGTTTTTGATTTAAAAAAAATCATCAATTCTATTTTTAAAAGTATTCTTATTTGACAGCATTTTTTCCACACTAGCCTACAACCCTTGCGCAGTAGTGTACATATATGTTCATGTATATATATATATATATATAACAAGAAGCATATTATGACACCTCTCCAATGGACAAGGAAAAGCTCCAAAACAGTTTAGTACAATTGAAGTTTTCCTTGGGAAGATAAACATAGGAGAGACCTTCTTCCAAGGCTTACAAGTGTCGTGACAGTGGAAATTACATACATTTCAAAAACAA